>NC_066558.1:270579-275579 GCF_024679095.1 Eriocheir sinensis
TCGCAGCCTCCGCCGCCAGCCCCCGCCAACACAGCCCCGCTCAGCACACCACCACCTCATCCAGGGGCGCGCTGACCCTTCAAAGCACCCCAAACTCAACCCAAAAACTCTCCAAACACTCTCCGTGGCTGTGGTTGCTGGGCTGTGGCTGAGCGCGGCTGTGTGGTGGCTGACTGGCGGGTTGTCGAGTGTCGCCCCGGGTCTGAACGCCGAGGAGAGGGTGAGGCTGTCTCGCTATGTACAAGTTACCATAGAAAAGCTTATTATGAGGAATCGTTATTGTCTTGGCCGAGGAGAGATGTGCCGCTGCTGACGCTAAAACATCTCGGCAGGAAAATGTAAGAATGAACGATGTGCTGACGCCGCTGATAATCTCACACCATGGAGGTAGGATTGGTGAAGTCGACACGGCCCTCTAACCCATTCCTTGAGGTGAAGCCGACGAACTGTCAAATGTACGGCCAAGAGATGGGGGTGCGCGAGCCTGGCCGAGCCCATTAAGGGAGCCTGACCTGACAACACGTTACCTGACACCTGGCCGTAAAAATGACAGCACGGGCGGATTCACTTAATTGGGCTGATGTAGACTCCACCAATTCTACCTCCGTGGCTCACACTGCTCTGAGGTCGCATTCCTAAACGTCTCGGGCTTCAATTACGACTGTTTTCCAAGGCCACGGAGGAGATAGCCGGGTCTTCATGGGTGGGTGATTTTCCCGTTCAAGGTGCAGAAGTCATGTTAATAATGTGAGAAAATGAGGGTTAAAGATAGGCTATTTTTTTCGAAGTCTAAAATTGGTGGGTGAGTGACACTGTCTGAGAAAAAGTGAGATAGCTCTAATGTGAGGGAGGGTAGAGAGAGGGGGGTGGGTGGATGAGAGAGAGGGATTGTTGGCCTACATTTTAGTGTATGGTAGAGTGAGTTAGAGCTAGTTCTAATGTGGGAAAATGGGGGTTAAATATAGGCTAATTTTTCATGTCAAGCTATCACCAGGGTCACAAAACGAGTCGATGAAAAGCCCAGAGCAACTTCTACTGTGGGCTTTTCCAACAGGCGATCTGAGGCCCCGAGACGTTTAGAAATTCGGGGTTGAGTCTGCCCTCCCGCTACAGTAACTTGGAGCGCGGGGTCTTCTCAGGAGTTATCGGCATCAACATCTACAAAACAAATGATTCTTTTCTAAGACATAACCACGTAACTCAACGAAGCGCTCCGCTCGCTGCCAGCCTTCCTGACGCCGGGGGCTGCTCTGGGGGGCGGGGGAGGGGGGGGCATTCTTACACATCCCGGGGTTCACAATACGACCACAGGGGAGATTAGCCCCCAAGACGTTAAGAATACGGGTCTTGGGTCACCCAGCTCCGCCCCGCCCCGCCGCGCCCCGTTACCGCCCCGACGAAGCCACCACGCGGGGCACTGGAGGTCACGAGATACGGCGTACAAAACTAACAAAGAATTCAATGCCCCCGGTGATGGCCACGGTGGGGGGAGGGGGGCCGACCACAGGGGGGAGTCAGGAGCCCCCGGGGGTTGTCTGTCTTAGGTGAACAGGTTATATACAGGTATTTACAAGGACCGTGGACGAGGCCGGGGTCACGGAACGCACGCACGCACGCACGCACTCGATTTCTCTACAATACCTCCTGAAACGGCGCCTCCGAATGGTGTTGAGTGGTGATGAAGTGGTGTTGAGTGGTGATGAAGTGGTGATGACAGGGTGACGGAGCTGAGGTTTGGTGGTGATGGTGGTGGTGGTTTGGAAGAAGAGGAGGAGGAGGGGGGGGGGGGGGTAAGGATGGTGTTGAAGGGTCAGACATGGTGGTGGTGGTGGTGATGAGAAGGGGGATTACAGAAGTGGTGATGAAAGGTACAGAACATGGTGGTGGTGATGATAACAGGGATGGGGATTACAAGAACTGGTGGTGATGAAGAGAACATGGAGGTGGTGAGGTAGTGGTGATGAAAAATGGTGATGAAAAACGGTGTGAGACTGGCAAAATGAAGGGAAGAAGAGGATTACAGAAGTGGTGATGAAAGGGTCAAAGATGGAGGTGGTGGTGGTGATACTGGTGATGAAAAACGGAGGTGAGACTGGCAAAACGAGGGGAAGAAGAGGATCACAGAAGTGGTGATGAAAGGGTCAAACATGGAGATGGTGGTGATACTGGTGATGAAAGGGTCAAACATGGAGGTGGTGGTGATGATACTGGTGATGAAAAACGGTGATGAACATGTCAAACGGCTGTCACACCACTCGTTAAGGGGACAAAATAACCAGGCTGTGATATGTGAACGGCTGGAGGTGGTGGCGGTGATACTGGTGGTGGTGGTGAGGGGTTGCCGGCTGTGAGGGAGGGATAGCCGGGTGCCCACTATCACTTGGCGGCCGCGTGGTGGACGAGCGCGCCGCCGTAGGCCTGGGAGGTGCAGGGCTGGAGGGCGAAGTGTCCCATGGAGGTGAAAGCAGATGACATGAAACCGCCCATGCCTGGAATAAAGAATGTGAGGTTAGGTACGGAACACACACACACACACACACACACACACACACACACACACACACACACGAAAAGATGAGAAAAGAGCGAGAAAAGAAGAAAGAGAGAAGAGAAGAAGGTAGACAGAGAGAAAGTGAGATAATTTAAACGAAGTAATGAAAGAAAAAAAGAAATGAAAGACAGAATTTCACACACACACACACACACACACACACACACACACACACACACACACACACATACACACACACACACAGATATATATATACCAACACAAACTAACTGATTATCTAACTAACTAAGATTTTGAGGGTTTTTCAGGCAAGATTAAGTAGAGAAGGAGGAGGAGGAGGAGGAGATACTAGGAGAACATGGAGGTGAGAATGGTGTTGATGGTGGTGATACAAGCAGGTAACTAAACACCAAACAGCAGGCAGGCAAGCAGGTCAGGTATTGAAAGCCGAGAGAGGGAGAGAGAGGGACATGGGAAGGGCCAGACTGCAATTGTAGGCACTGGCACTAACACTATGAGAGCAACTGATGCCAGGGGACTGTGGCGGCGCCCGTGGTGGTGGAGGCCGGCGGGGGGGGCACGGGAGGACACGCAGCCACGGGGGTGAGTGGGGGCGTGGCCGGCAGACTGGGGAGCACTGGGGCAAAGGCGCTGCGTTGCTTGCTGTTCATATTCGCGGTGAACTGAGTGAACAGGGACGCTGAGGCTGGCCCACATCCGCCCGCGCCGGTCCCCCATGTGGCCGGGTGGGCGTGTGGGTGCCCGCTGCCGCCGCCTACGCCGCCGCCGCCGCCGTCTGTGTCCCGTGGCAGTAGCAGAAGGAGCAGCGGCAGAAGAGGAAGGGAGTGCACGGTGAGTGACTGACTGACTGAGTGAAATCTTGCATATGAAAGTGGGACAGAGAGAGATTGATAGATAGAGAGAGAGAGAGAGAGAGAGAGAGAGAGAGAGAGAGAGAGAGAGAGAGAGAGAGAGAGAGAGAGAGAGAGAGAGAGAGAGAGAGAGAGAGAGAGAGAGAGAGAGAGAGAGAGAGAGAGAGAGAGAGAGTGTGTTGCCTGTCTTCCATTTTCTTTCTTTTTTCTTCACCCATGCAACATAAAAAGCAACTCAACAAACAACCAACAGACGAACGAACATAGATAGATATAGACAGATAAATAGATAGATGAGAGAGAGAGAGAGAGAGAGAGAGAGAGAGAGAGAGAGAGAGAGAGAGAGAGAGAGAGAGAGAGAGAGAGAGAGAGAGAGAGAGAGAGAGAGAGAGAGAGAGAAACAGAGAGAGAGAGAGAGAGAGAGAGAGAGAGAGAGAGAGAGAGAGAGAGAGAGAGAGAGAGAGAAAAACAAAATAAAAAAAAGAAAGAAAAGCTAACCTAACCTGCCCTAATCTAACCAAAACCCTAAAAAATTAAAGAAAGTGAGAGAGAGAGAGAGAGAGTGAGAAAGTGAGGCAAATTAAAGCTATCTCACCGTACTCACGCGCAGAGCTGTTGAAGATGCTGGGAGAGGCGGTCATGTTCGCGAGGTTTGAAGGTGACGAGGAGTAGCCAGCGTTGAGGGAGGCGCCGTAGGAGGAAGTGGAGGAGGAGGAGGCGGCGGAGGAGTGGGGCGTGGAGGCGTTGGACCCAAAGCCTCCCCGGGGCGAGCCGAGACCCACGCCGTGCCCCTGGCCCCTCGCGTAATCCTCTAGAAGAAAAAGCCTACAGATGAGAATATTTTTGCGTCAGTACCAGTAGAAGGGAAAGGCGCACACACACACACACACACACACACACACACACACACACACACACACACACACATCACAGGTTACAAATAGACATAGTATAGGGCAGTGTGGTTATGTTATGTTATGTTATGGGATGGTGTTGTCTGACGAAAGAAAAAGCCTACATGAGAATATTTTTGCGCCAGTACCAGTAGAAGGGAAAGGCGCACACACACACACACACACACACACACACACACACACATCACAGGTTACAAACAGACATAGCATAGGGCAGTGTGGCAATGTTATGTTGTAGGTTGGTACAGTAAGACCCTTCCGCCCCTCACATCATCTATTTCCTAAGGCCGAAAAGAAGATTAGTTGTGTTATAATGAGCGTTCTATTAGGTTCACGGTACGGAGGAAGGGTTAAACCACCACCAGGGTCATAAAACTACCCCTTGAAAGCCCGGAACTCCAACGAAAGCCTAGTCACTTTTGTGTGTTTGGGCGACGAAATGGTTCAAGAATATGACTCAGGGCTGGAAACTCTAGGGGTTCTGAGTTTCACGTTTTACTACACAAGCAAGCCCGCTCTGATGAAGGGTGCCACAAAGTCTCCCTCTTGCCAACAGTCAAAAATCTCAGGGCGTTAAACTCTAAGGATTCTGAGTTTCACGTTTTAACTACACTGTGTCTCCACCGCTCTTCCTAGCAAGACCGGGGCGGCATTTTAACCTCCTACAAGATCTTACGTTAGGAATGAGGAGCAATAGGTGGA
>NC_066558.1:290579-293079 GCF_024679095.1 Eriocheir sinensis
GAGATAGAGAGAGAGAGAGAGAGAGAGAGAGAGAGAGAGAGAGAGAGAGAGAGAGAGAGAGAGAGAGAGAGAGAGAGAGAGAGAGAGAGAGAGAGAGAGAGAGAGAGGAGATGAAGAGGAGGAGGAAGAAGGAAAGGGTAGAGAGAGAGAGAGAGAGAGGAGAGAGAGAGAGAGAGAGAGAGAGAGAGAGAGAGAGAGAGAGAGAGAGAGAGAGAGAGAGAGAGAGAGAGAGAGACAGAGAGAGAGAGAGAGAGAGAGAGAGAGAGAGAGAGAGAGAGAGAGAGAGAGAGAGAGAGAGAATGGAGGAAGAGAGAGAGAAAGTAGAGAGAGAGAGAAAATTTGGAGAGAGAGAGAGAGAGAGAGAGAGAGAGAGAGAGAGAGAGAGAGAGAGAGAGAGAGAGAGAGAGAGAGAGAGAGAGAGAGAGAGAGAGAGAGAGAGAGAGAGAGAGAGAGAGAGAGAGAAAGGAACAGAGATGGAGATGAATGGAGGAGGAGGAAGAGGAGGAAAGGTTTTAAGTAGGGAGAGAGAGAGAAAATTTGGTGCAGAGAGAGAGAGAGAGAGAGAGAGAGAGAGAGAGAGAGAGAGAGAGAGAGAGAGAGAGAGAGAGAGAGAGAGAGAGAGAGAGAGAGAGAGAGAGAGAGAATGAAGACAGAATGTGACACACACACACACACACACACACACACACACACACACACGCACACAGCACCACCTCCTCCTCCCCCTCCCCTTCACCACCACCACCACCACCACCTGTATTCGCATTTTACTTCACAAACTCAATTTTATGCTCCGCCATTATGCAAATTAGACGGTGTGATTAGTGTAATCTGTGAATCCCTGGTAATGGCCGACGCTTATTAACCCAGCCGGCGATAACACATCTCTCTCTCTCTCTCTCTGGTTGTCGGATTCTCGCTCTCTATCTATATCAATCTATTTTTTCTCTTGTTGTTCATCTCTCTCTCGATTTCGTTCTCTATCTATATCAATCTATTTTTTCTCGTTCTTCTCTCTCTCTCTCTCTCCTCGATTTCGTCTCTATCTATATCAATCTATTTTTTCTCTCTCTCGATTTCGTTCTCTATCTATATCAATCTATTTTTTCTTTTCTCTCTCGATTTCGTTCTCTATCTATATCAATCTATTTTTCTCTTGTTCTTCATCTCTCTCTCTCAAATCCAGTGTTATGGGCTCGGCTCAACCTCGTGCAACACAACACAACACAACAGTTCTCTCTAGTGACACATTGCCGTAACACCGCTAACACCGAACACCTGATACTGATACTACTATTACTACTACTACTACTGCTACCACTGTTTCCTTTACTAATTAAGACCTCTGTGCTTCCTTGATATACTTCAGTAATCGCAGAGTGGCCAAGACTACCCAAATGCTGTCCTGAAGACCGCCTATCAACCCGTCAACAGTATAGTAAAGCCCCGTTCACACCGTGCCGCCTCTGGGCCATGGCAACCCAGCGACTCGGGGTATACGAGGTCTTGGGTGTGAAATGTTGATGTGAAAGGGTCGCACATGGTCGGAAAGAGGTCTAGAAACGATCGCCGGGGGATGCTGAATCGGCACAGTGTGAAGGGGAGCACATGTGACTTAAAGATTCGAACCTGTGCCCGCTTGCATAGATATCGTGTTGAGCGAGTCCGTAACACCGTGGGCCTGGCCAGTCCGCCGAGTGACTTCCCGGCAAGAACCAATATTGTTAAGCACTACATTATACGGGAGACAATACTGTCCAAATCCCTTCTCCAAGAGTTAGCCAGCATCTTCATTCTTTCATCCCTTCCGCTGGTAAACTAATGAACAGTTTTCCTTCGTCTGTATTTCCTCCTGCCTACGAGACTATGGGAAAAAGGGAGGGAGGAAGGGAGAGACAGGGAGAGGCAGGGAGATTATACTGTCCAAATCCCTTCTGCAAGAGTTAGCCAGCATCTTCATTCTTTCATCCCTTCCGGTGGTAAACTAATGAACAGCCTTCCTTCGTCTGTATTTCCTCCTGCCTACGAGACTATGGAAGGCTAAGGGAGGAGGGAAGGGAGACAGGGAAACTATACTATCCAAATCCCTTCTGCAAGAGTTAGCCAGCATCTTCATTTTTTCATCCCTTCCGCTGGTAAACTTATGAACAGCCTTCCCTCGTCTGTATTTCCATCCGCCTACGAGACTATGGAAGGTTAAGGGAGGGGGGAAGGGAGGAAGGGAGAGGCAGGGAGGGTAAGGAAGAGTCAGGGAGGGCATGTGGCGTCCCGTGTGTTGTGGTGGCCTCCATAATGCCGTGTTAATTGTAGCATTGACGGGGTATCGATCCAAGGCCCTTATGTCCGACTCTCTACCGACCAGCCACCAGCACCGCGGCCTCTCCTCCTCCTCCTCCTCCTCCCTTCCCTCGATACACCTTATGCCCGATACTCTTCCCTCCTCCTCCTCCTCCTCCTCTTCCCATCCTCACCCCTCTTCTTCCCTAACCAATACACCTTA
>NC_066558.1:300579-305579 GCF_024679095.1 Eriocheir sinensis
CACTTCTAGGATCGTAATAACTTCACCACCACCACCACCACCGTCACCACCAATAATAACCCCGCCAACACCACAGGAATCACCACCCAACACCACCACCGTCACCACCAATAATAACCCCGCCAACACCACATGAATCACCACCCAACACCACCACCGTCACCACCAATAATAACCCCGCCAACACCACATGAATCACCACCCAACACCATCAGTGACACCACATAAAAAAATAATCACCGAGGAGGAGGAGGAGGAGGAAGAGGAGGTGATAGAAAAGGAAGTAAAATTAAGAAGAGGAAGGAAGAAGGGAAGAGAAGAAGAGGAAGAAGAGGAGGAGGAAGAAGGAAGAAGAGGAGGAGGAGGAAGAAAATCAAGAGAAAAATAAACAAAAAATACGAAGGAAGAGAAGGAGAAAGAAAAAAGAGGAGGAGGAAGAGGAAGAGGAGGAGGAAGAGGAGAGCGTCAGAAGACCTCAAATCACATAAAAAAATAATCGCTAGTCGGGAGGAGGAGGAAGAGGAAGAAGAAGAAGAGGAGGAGGAGGAGGAGGCAGGGAGGGAGGGAGAATAGGTGTAGGGTAGACCAAGGGGCGTGAGAGGAGGGGGAAGAGGAGGAGGAGGAGGAGGAGGAGGCATGTTTGCTGGGTGACACTGACACGTGCGGACACAGGAGGACACGTGGCTGACAGAAGGGAAGAGGAGGAGGAGGAGGAGGAGGAGGAAGGGAGACGTGTTGGTAGAGGAAGGAAGGGATTGGAAGAGAAATAGATGTGGAAGGAAGGAAGAGGAGGAGGAGGAGGAAGAAGATTAAGAGGAGGAGGAAGAGCGAAAAAGGACGGAAGAGAGGAAGAAGAAGAGAAGTAGAGAGAGAGAGAGAGAGAGAGAGAGAGAGAGAGAGAGAGAGAGAGAGAGAGAGAGAGAGAGAGAGAGAGAGAGATTGACTTAGCCCACTTTTTAACTTACTTTTTGCATCCTCCTCCTCCTCCTCCTCTTCTCCCGTCAGTAAGGAAGACAGGAAGACAAACAAGATGAAGAAGAAGAAGAAGAAGAAGAAGAAGATATCATTGAGGTTCTAAATAAGGAGAGAGAGAGAGAGAGAGAGAGAGAGAGAGAGAGAGAGAGAGAGAGAGAGAGAGAGAGAGAGAGAGAGAGAGAGAGAGAGAGAGAGAGAGAGAGAGAGAGAGAGAGAGAGAGAGAGAGAGAGAGAGAGGATTTCCTTCTCTCTCTCTCTCTCTGTATATCACTATGTATTGTTTAGAGAGAGAGAGAGAGAGAGAGAGAGAGAGAGAGAGAGAGAGAGAGAGAGAGAGAGAGAGAGAGAGAGAGAGAGAGAATAGAGAGGAATAATAATCACATTTCTACATTAATACTCTTCTCTCTCTCTCTCTCTCTCTCTCTCTCTCTCTCAATGCCACTGTCAATATGATGAGTTAATACGAACACACGCACGCACGCACGCACATAGAGAGAGAGAGAGAGAGAGAGAGAGAGAGAGAGAGAGAGAGAGAGAGAGAGAGAGAGAATTAGGCCTACTACCAGTGTGAAGGCAACAATGATCTCTCTCTCTCTCTCTCTCTCTCTCTTTCACCTCTTCCTCCTTCTCCTCCTCCTTAACCTCCTCATCATCATCATCTTCTCTTCCTCCTCCTCCTCATTACCACCATCACCACCATTACCATCACACGCTTGTCGAGACGCCCCATAAAATTTACCATTAATGTGTGTGTGTGTGTGTGTGTGTGTGTGTGTGTGTGTGTGTGTGTGTGTGGTTGTCAGTGAGTTATTTGATCAGCCATATAGTCAGCCAGTCAGTCTGTCAATCACCCAGTCAGTTAGGTAGTCAGTCAGTCAATAAGCTTATAACGCCAACCCCTCAGTCAGTTATTAGAATAAGTCATTCCCTCGTCAGTTGTCAGGCAGTCAATTAGTCAGTCAGTCTGTGATAATCCAGGTACTCACCACGTCCGCCAGCCAACCAGAGAGCTCTCAACACATCAGCTTACCTGAGGAAGAAGAGACAAAGTGTTATCAAGAGTGAAAATACACGTTAACGCTTGCAATGAGAAGCTACACTAGTAATTACAACATATATCCACCCCCCTCCGCCCCACCCCCGCTTCCGTTGCTCAGTGGTAAAGCTCTGTGCTGCCAGGCTACGCAGCCTGGCAGGTGTAGGTTCGAGTCTCGCTCGGGCTGGATTTTTAGCGCTGCCAAGCAGCGGTTACCGTCCCCCCTTGATCAAGAGGTAAGGAAGGTGTGCGGTGCGTGAAGGTCCCGCCGGTACCCAGACACACTATAAGGAGCCGTGCTCTTGTCGAGAGGGGCCTTGTTGGCCATGACGAGCCCGGCTCGTGATGAGGCAATGGTGAATTACACACACACACACACACACACACACACACACACTGGTCAACGAAACACTCATTGTTCGCTGTGTTCTCCCTACAAGTCAAGTTATGCAGCAGCAGCGATAATGAAGGGATATTATGTACGCCACAAGGAGCGTGTCGCCCTGATTGTTGTAGCGGCCAACCAGACGCCATTACCAGGGAAGAGAGGGACATTTAATAGGCACGGAAAATTGTGCTAATGTGCTGAATAAATGAATAATATAGTAATAATGATCATAATTATTGTGGTCAAAACAATAATAATTCCCTTCCCTTTCCTTATCTTCCCTTCCCTCCCCTTCCCTTCCCTTCCATGAAATACATAAATAGAAGAATAGAATAAATACGAGAATAGATTAAAAGGAAGAGGAGGAGGAGGAGAAAAGAGGAGAGAGGGAATGAAAGGTAGAGGAAGAGGAGGAGGAAGATAGAGAGAAGGGGGAGTGACTAGCTGGAGAGAAACGAAAAAGAAGAAGAGGAAGAAGACGAAGAGAAGAGGAGGAAGAAGACGAGGAGGAGGAAGAGAAGAGGAGATAGAGTGAGAGAGAGAGAGAAGAGAAGGAATAAAACGACATTGGGATGAAGAGAAGAGAAGAGAAGAGGAGATAGAGTGAGAGAGAGGAGGAGGGGGAGGTCGTGGGGGGCGGGGGTCGTCGCTCCCCGCCAAATGACGCGGGGTCGTAAAAAGGCACGTAATTGTCTTGAGGAGTTTCAGGGAGTTGGAAGCAATATCCCTAATGCATAGTCAATCCCCCTAATGAAAATGTGGACGCCGGGGGGAGGGGGGGGGGAAGGGAGGGGGGCAGGGTGCGTTAGTATGTGTGTTAGGTAAGGTAAGGTAAGGTCAGGTTAAGTTAGGTTAGGTAAGGTTAGGTAAGGAAAGGTAAGGTGAGGTAGGGTAAGGTTAAGGAAGGTTAGGTAAGGTGAGGTAAGGTTAGGTTAGGTTAGGTAAGGGAAGGTTAGGTAAGGTTAGGTAAGGGAAGGTTAGGTTAGGTAAGGTAAGGTTAGGTAAGATTAGGTAAGGTAAGGGAAGGTTAGGTAAGGTTAGGTAAGGTAAGGTAAGTTAGGCAAGGGAGGTAGGGAGTAAGGGGGCAGGGTGCGTTAGTATGTTTGTTAGGTAAGGTAAGGTAAGGTAAGAGGGGGGTGAAGGGGGCGGGGGTGAGGGGGGTGTCAGTATGTGTGTTAGGTAAGGTAAGGTGTGTGTGTGTGTGTGTGTGTGTGTGTGTGTGTTCCTTCCTTCCTTCCTTTCATTCTTTTTTTTCCTTCCTTCCTTCCTTCTGTTCTTCCTCCCTCCCTTTCCTTCCTTCCTCTCCCTCCCTTTCCCTCCCTATTTCTCCCCTTCTGTAACACCCTTCCATTTACATTTCTCCCTCCCTTTTTTCCTCTCCCTCCTCTCTCTCTTTCTCTCCCTCCCTCCAATAGCCAATATTCCTCCATTTTGAAACGATAACATCACTGGTTGCTTGACTTAATAGGCGGGTTAATCTCTCTCTCTCTCTCTCTCTCTCTCTCTCTGTTGACTACTTGTACGATACGCGACTTTAGACAAACTTAGCAAGGAGGAGGAAGAGGAGGAGGAGGAGGAGGAAGAGGAGGTGAGACAGTAATACAGGCTTTCCTACTTCCTCCTCCTCCTCCTCCTCTTCTTCCTCTTCCTCTTCCTCGTTTTCCTCCTCAATTTTTTTTGTATTAATTTCCATCATTTTAATATCCACTCCTTCTTCTTCTTCCTCCTCCTCCATTTTCTTCCTCTGCGTTTTCTTCTTTTCTTTATCTTTTTATCTTATTTTCTTTTTCCTATCCTTCCTTTTGTTCGTCTTCCTCCTCCTCCTCTTCCCACAGTATAGTCGTGATTTCTCCGCGGCCGTAAATCGCGCGTCTGTCTCCGTGGTTTATGTCTCGCCAAATTGAGTCGCTCGTAAAATTTCTATTCGGTGGCCCAAACTACACATTGAGGCGAGGACATGTAGCGGGGCGCGGGGCAGCCAGCCAGCGAGCGAGCGCCTTCACGGCCGGAGAAAGGGCGGAAGGGAAGGGACAGTTATACAAGGAAGGGAAAGACGCGTGAACAGAGCCGAGACAGACCTAAAATGACCCTGGAAGAAAGAATAAGGAAAAGAATGAAAAGAGAAAGGGACCGGAAGGGAAAGGACAGTTAAACAAGGATAGGAAAAAACAGGTATTAGAGAAAGATAAAAGAAATATAAAAAGCATTAGTTCCCTGCCCCTAAAATGACCCTTGAAGTAAGAACAGTAGAGGGGAGGGGAAGAGAAAGGGAAGGAAGATAGCGGAAGGGACGGGACAGTTATACAAGGATAGGAAAAAAACATGTATTAGAGAAAGATAAAAGAAATATTAAAAGCATTAGTTCCCTGCCCCTAACAAGGATAAAAGATAAAAGGAATATTAAAAGCATTAGTTCCCTGCCCCTAAATTGACCCTTGAGGAAAGAACAGTAGCGGGGAGGGGAAAAGAAAGGGTAGGAAGATAGCGGAAGGGACGGGACAGTTAGACAAGGATAGGAAAAACAGGTATTAGAAAAGATAAAAGGAATATAAAAAAGCATTAGTTCCCACCCTCTAAAATGACCCTTGAAGTAAGAACAGT
>NC_066558.1:310579-333079 GCF_024679095.1 Eriocheir sinensis
TCCCTCCCTCCCTCCTTTCCTCCAGGGGCTGAAGACACCTTACGAAGAGGAGGTGAGTGACACTGTTTGTTTGTTAACCTTCGCAGGGTATCACGTGGCCTGTGGTGGTGGTGGTGGTAGTAGTAGTAGTAGTAGTAGTAGTGGTAGTAGTAGTGCTGGTGATAGGAGTAGTAATGGTAGTAGTAGTAGTAGTAGTAATGGACATGTAGTAGTAGTAGTAGTAGTAGTAGTAGTAGTAATAGAAGAAGAAGAAGAAGAAGAAGACTAAGGAGAAGAGGGGAGAAAAAAGAAGAAGAGGAAGAAAATAAATAGTAATAATAGTAGTAGTAGCATAATAATAGTAGCTAGTAATCTGGGATAGGTCAAGTGGGGTCAATCCTTCTCTCCCTCCCTCCATAACCTGATCTCCCTCCCAATTCCCTCGAGACTTTCCTCATAGATGGATGTTTATATGCCAGAGTGCCTGTCATACCCACCCCCCCTTTGGCACCCCCTTAAATGGCACTACCCCCCCTACCCCATAGCTGGCACTCTCTACCCCCCTGGCACCCCCCTTTGCTGGCACTCCCTCCTTAGATTAGCACTCCCCTTTGGCACTACCCCTTAAATGGCACTCCACCCCTTGGCTTGGCACTCCCCCCTTCCCTGGTAACACTGATAGATAGATAGATAGATAGATAGATAGATAGAGAGAGAGAGAGAGAGAGAGAGAGAGAGAGAGAGAGAGAGAGAGAGAGAGAGAGAGAGAGAGAGAGAGAGAGAGAGAGAGAGAGAGAGAGAGAGAGAGAGAGAGAGAGAGAGAGAGAGAGAGAGAGAGAAAGCAAATTAACTTAAGAAAACGGAAGAGGAAAAAAAAGGAGAGAGAGAGAGAGAGAGAGAGAGAGAGAGAGAGAGAGAGAGAGAGAGAGAGATAGAGAGAGAGAGAGAGAGAGAGAGAGAGAGTAAATTAAGCTAAATAACACGGAAGAGGAAGAGAAAAGACAAAGTTAAAAGCAAGGAAGAGGAAGAAGAAGAAGAAGAGGAAGAAGAAGATAAGGAAGGAAGGAAGGAAAGGGTAAAAGCTATGCCCTACTTTCTCTAATGGAGGAATTAAGAGAGAGAGAGAGAGAGAGAGAGAGAGAGAGAGAGAGAGAGAGAGAGAGAGAGAGAGAGAGAGAGAGAGAGAGAGAGAGAGAGAGAGAGAGAGAGAGAGAGAGAGAATATGTAAGATGTAAAAATAAAGAAAGAAAAAAGAAGAGAGAGAGAGAGAGAGAGAGAGAGAGAGAGAGAGAGAGAGAGAGAGAGAGAGAGAGAGAGAGAGAGAGAGAGAGAGAGAGAGAGAGAGAGAGAGAGAGAGAGATTGTGTGTACTTTAAATTTGTGTGCACGTGTGTGACCGATTTTGAAGTACACACACACACACACACACACACACAGAAACAGATGGCTTAATTAGGATAAAAATCTGAGAGAGAGAGAGAGAGAGAGAGAGAGAGAGAGAGAGAGAGAGAGAGAGAGAGAGAGAGAGAGAGAGAGAGAGAATGAAAAGTTAAAAAGAAAATAGAGAAAATCGGCAATGAAATGAGAAATGAGAGAGAGAGAGAGAGAGAGAGAGAGAGAGAGAGAGAGAGAGAGAGAGAGAGAGAGAGAGAGAGAGAGAGAGAGAGAGCAAACAGATGCCAAAGAAAGTCGAACATTGGGCAAGATTTTCCTCCCTCCAAGAAACAATATGGCGGAGTTTGCTTTCCTCTCCTCCTCCTCCTCCTCTTCTTCCTCCTCCTCCTCCTCTTTATTGTTGTAACCTCTGAGAAAAATAAACATACACCTACTTGACCACCGAGAGAGAGAGAGAGAGAGAGAGAGAGAGAGAGAGAGAGAGAGAGAGAGAGAGAGAGAGAGAGAGAGATAAAGGGGGGGGGTGGCGGTGAGAGAAAGAGATCGAAACTGAAGTGGAGATAAAGTGTGTGTGTGTGTGTGTGAGAGAGAGAGAGAGAGAGAGAGAGAGAGAGAGAGAGAGAGAGAGAGAGAGAGAGAGAGAGAGAGAGAGAGAGAGAGAGAGAAATTTACTAGACTCCGGCCCGTTTCATCAGTGTTGCCAACCGCAGTTCCTTACATTTTCCGCGGCTATTCGATGAAGCCAAATCCTTCAGTAAGTATAGGGAAATAATCCTCCTCCTCTTCTTGTGGGCGGCCAAAACTAAGACGTAACTCAAGAATCCTCCACAGCACCGCAGACTGCTGGGTGCTCCGCGGGGCCGTCCGGCAAACTCCGTAACTGTGTGGTCTTACTCGTATCTTAATTTCGTTCACCCCTCTCCACCGCCTCACCCATGCCCTAATAACCGCTCTATAGTATACCATTCGTGTTGTTCTGTGTGTGGTAGTATGTGTGTGTGGTTGTCCTGGTTCCTGGTTGTCTAAGGCTCCCATGTGCTGCCCGGCATGACCTCAACCGGGAAATTCTTGCGAAGTGTGTTGGTCCCAGCAGGTGACTGTCGGCCTTTTCGGTACGCCACACAGCCCTAACGCAGGCACTCTATTCTATGCCTTATGACACGGGTTAAGAAGAGCGAATATGCATCGTGTGTTCCGCCCTTCTGCCATCATCTCCCACAGGAGTTCCCGCCGCCGACGTCACCAAAGAAACATGTCAAACGCCCTCAGATAGCGTTTCCCTTCCTTGTATTGTCGTTCCCGGGGCGTTATTGTGAAGCTCCGAGTGTTTCTGTGTGTGTAAGATTGTGTTCTGAAGAGGAGGAGGCACAGAGGGCGCGCTATGGGTCTTACAAAGGGCAGATCATGACCATCTCCACGCAACTCGGGAAGACACGTCCAGCCTGGCGTCCTCCATCTCTTCATTCACGGCTTTATGATATGGGATATTAAGAGCGAAAATGTGTAGTGTGTTCCGCCCTTCTTCCATCACCTCGCGCACAAGTTCCCGCCGCTACGTCACACAAGACACGCTTATAACACAACAGATAGTATTTCCCCTAGTTAAACCGTTGTTCCTTAGGCGTTGTGGTGTGGCTCAGTCTTCCTGTGTATGTAAGAGGGTGTTCTGAATGGGAGGAGGGCGAGGAGGAGGGAGGAAGAGGGACAAAGGGGAAGATATGGGCTGAAGTAACTGAGCAGGGGCAGACAGCGACCCAAGGCGAGGCAAGTCCGGCAGTCACACGGCACACACACCCAGCCTGACACCGCCCTTACAAGCAATAATTATCGGCCTAATGATACGAGGGAATAAATGCGAATATTGATTGCATACATTATCGCCTATCCCTCCCTTCCTCCCTCTACCTCAAAACTTTCGTCTCTAACACACACACACACACACACACACACACACGGAACTGCATACATACACACACACACACACACACACACACACACACATACATACACGCACACATGTCTATACAGTGTTTGTTTACATAGACAGACAGACCGACAGACAGACGGGCAGATAATTAGCTTGGAAAGGTGAGAAAGGAAGTCTCTCTCTCTCTCTCTCTCTCTCTCTCTCTCAGTGTAAGGAAGCGTCAAACTTATCCTTTATATTATTTTTTTCAGACGAAGAGGAGGAGGAGGAAGAAGGAGGAAGAAGAAGGAGGAGGAGGAGGAGAGCAAACACTAGTACTACCAACCTTTAGAAGAGAGAGAGAGAGAGAGAGAGAGAGAGAGAGAGAGAGAGAGAGAGAGAGAGAGAGAGAGAGAGAGAGAGAGAGAGAGAGAGAGAGAGAGAGAGAGAGAATTTAAGATCACGTGACTATCTTTTGTTTTTGTGATATGAGCCACGTGTCAGAGAGAGAGAGAGAGAGAGAGAGAGAGAGAGAGAGAGAGAGAGAGAGAGAGAGAGAGAGAGAAAAAGAGAAAGAAAAGGTATTAGAAAGAAGATGAAAAGGAAGAAGAGGAGGAGGAGGAGGAGGAAGAGAGGGAAGAGAAAGGAAAGATCGTATAAGAAATTAGTAAGATTAGAAGGAGGAAGAGGATGAAGACGAAGAGGATGAGAAGGAGGAGGAGGAGGAGGAAGAGTAAGGAGAAGACGAGAAGCAAAAGAAGGAGGTGGAAGAAGAGAAGGAGGAGGAGGAGGAGGAGGAGGAGGAGTAAGATGAAGATGTTTGCAGGCCATTAGTGCGCCCTTTGTCCCGTCTTGTCCCGGGGCTGTAAAGACCTTTTGTAGGGCGACCTTCAAAGGACCATCTCGCCTTACTTACTGTCTGCACCAACCCCCTCATAACCCCCCCCCTCGGATCATTGACCTGACCTGACCTGACATTACCTAACCTGATATGACCTCGCCTAACCTTACCTAACTTAACCTTGCATGAGCTGACATTACCTAATCTGATAATCTAACCTGAATGACCTCCCCTAACATTACCTAACCGTACCTAACTTAACCTTGCCTGACCTAACATTACCTAACCTGATATGACCTCGCCTAACATTACCTAACCTTGCCTGACCTGACAATATAACCTGATATGACCTCCCCTAACATTACCTAACCGTACCTAACTTAACTTTGCCTGACCTGACATGACCTCGCCTAACATTACCTAACCTTGCCTGACCTGACAATATAACCTGATATGACCTCGCCTAACCTTACCTAATCTAACCTGACCTGACTTGACCTCATATAACACAACCTGACCTGCCCTCAACTAATATAACCTTGGTGCTCCAGAAACTATCCATCATTGACCTAATCTGACCTAACCTAAGCATAATATGACCTCAATCAGACCTTACCTAAACTAACCATGCTTATGACCTTAAATGATATAACCTTACCTCACTTATGACCTAACGTGACCATCCTAACACTCTCTCTCTCTCTCTCTCTCTCTCTCTCTCTCTCTAGGCCTCCAGTAGTTAATGAGACATAGGAACGCCATTACTCTATACCTCCTCCTCCTCCTCCTCCTCCTCCTCTTCTTCCTCGTCAATATCTTCCTCTCAATCTTTTTTTTCCTAGTTTCTCCTTCTCTTCCTCTTTCTTCTCTTCCTAGGTGAGAGAGAGAGAGAGAGAGAGAGAGAGAGAGAGAGAGAGAGAGAGAGAGAGAGAGAGCGTCCACTAATGCCCAGTCTGTGTCCACGCCAGTCTGTGTCTCCTCCTCCAAGACGTTGAGGAGGAGGAGGAGGAGGAGGAGGAGGAAGAGATGTAGCTGTTAGAAGAAAAGACATAAGAAGTAGAAGTAAAGGAAGAAGAAGAAGAAGAAGAAGAAGAAGAAGAGGAGGAGGGGGAGGAGGAGGAGCAGGTGAGGATAGAGGAGGACAAATTTCTCGTAATGGTTGACCGGCGAAGAAGAGGAGGAGGAGGAGAAGGAGGAGGAGGAGGAGGAGGAGGAGGAGGAGGATTTACATAGCCAGTCGTGAGGATAAGGCGAACATCACTCTTGAGGAGGAGGAGGAGGAGGAGGAGGAGGAGGAGGATAATAGAACAATGGAAGATGAGAGGGGATGGAGAGGAGGAGGAGGAGGAGGGAGGAAAATTGATAGGGAAAGGGAAAGAAAGGAGGAGGAGGAGGAGGGAAGATAAAGAAATGGAAGAGAGGAATAAGGAGAAAGGAAGGAGGGAAGGAAGTCTGAGGAAGAAGGGAAGAGGAGGAGGAGGAAAACGAGGAGAGAAGAGAGAGGAGGGTAAGATGGAGAGAAGAGGGGAGAGAGAGAGAAGGGAAGAGGAGGAGGAAAAATGGAGGGAAGAAGGGAGAAGAGAGAGGAGGGTAAGATGGAGAGAAGAGAGAGGAGGGTAAGATGGAGAGAAGAGGGGAGAGAGAGAGAGAGAAGGGAGGAGAGAAAAAGGGAGAGAAGGGAGGGTAAGTAGGGGAGAGTTGATGGGTTTGATAGGATGAAGGGAGGGAAGGGAAGGGAGGGTAAGGGAGGGTAAGGGAGGGCGGCAGAATGAATAGTTAAGCAGCACGGGATGAGGTTAGGTTCGGGCCAGTCAGTCAGTCAGTCGAACAGGTCTTGTGTGCCACCTGTCGCTGCCTTGTAACCTGCCAGAGGGGGGGAGGGTACAGGGAGCATGGGTGTGCCGGCGGTCAGGGAGGGACTGTATACCGGAGATGTTGATGCATAGTACAACGAATACGAATACACATAGTTTGCGGGAGGGTACAGGGAGCATGGTGTGCCGGTGGTCAGGGAGGGACTGTATACCGGAGTTGTTGATGTTCTAATACGAATAGTTCTCACAAAACAGGGGTACAGGGAGCATGGGTGTGCCGGCGGTCAGGGAGGGACTGTATACCGGAGATGTTGATGCATAGTACAACGAATACGAATACACATAAATGGTTTTGCTTCTAATACGAATAGTTCACATTGCAAAACAGAGCGGGGGGGAGGGGGTACAGGGAGCATGGGTGTGGCGGTGGTCAGGGAGGGACTGTATACCGGAGTTGTGTGTTACAAATCGGATACTTCAAAGTACAACGAATATACGAATACACATAAATGGTTTTGCTTCTAATACGAATAGTTCTCATTGCAAAACAGAGCGGGGAGGGGGTACGGGGAGCATGGATGTGCCGGTGGTCAGGGAGGGACTGTATACCGGAGTTGTGTATTACAAAACGGATACTTCAAAGTACAACGAATATACGAGTACACAGAAATGGTTTTGCTTCTAATACGAATACTTCTCACTGAAAACACCTTGACGTAAGAGAAGATGGCGCCACTATAAACACTTGCCTGCGCCAATACGGGCTGGGGCCGACTACCATCCAGGCCCCTCAAGCAAGCCTACTGGCGCTATGGGCGTAAAAAAAAATAAAAAAATGTGTGTGGCAGTGTTCCAAAGTCATGCATGGGTAACATGACCTAACCAACCTGTACCATACACGATGATTACACGCAGGGAACAGCCGCTATTATTTAGGATGATACATTTTGAAGTGTTTGTCACATTATTCGCGGTGAGTAGCGGGATTTTTTTCTACACTTTTTGTTGCCCTGCAGCCGTCCGTCTCCTTTGATGAAAACAAAAAAGACAAAAAAAAACGAAAACTTTCCCCTTGCATTCCACTACCACTGACAACACCTTCATTTCCATCAATAAGGATTCGAACACCAAAACGAATACACCCAAACACGGCATCCGAATGTGTTCCAAGTGGAGTGCGAGAGGGGGCGTGTTGGCTAGGTGGTGGCGGTGGTGGTGGTGACTCAATCTTGTAACTCCCCAATGAAAGAGTAAAATGCATGGCCGCCCTGGGGGAGAGGAAGACCCATGGGGGAACACACACACACACACACACACACACACACACACACACACACACACACACTGCACCTGCTACTACTACCTCTCTCCCTCCTCCTCCTCCTGCTCCCCTTTACAGCAGGTTCAGGAAAGGAAGGATTTTCAGGCAGGATCTCCGGTGTAAAAAAAAAAAAAAAAAAAAAAAAGGAAAAAAAAGAAAAAAGAAAAAAGCAGCGACGGAAAACTGTGTGTCGGAACTGTCCCGCCCTGAGGGAGGAGGAGGAGGAGGAGGAGGAGGAGGGGGAGGAAAGGGAGAGAGAGAGAGGAGGGAGGAAAATATTAGGGTGGAGATTCCCTTGAGTCCCTCCCTCTCTCCCTCTCCCTCTCCCTCTCCCTCTCTCTCTCTCTCTCTCTCCCCAGTGAAACCATTACCATATCCTTCCCCAGGGGAGTGTGGCCCCCTTGGGATGGAGGGCGGGGCTGGGGGGGAGGGGGAGGGGGAGAACTGCAGGAGAAGGGGGAAGGGGGGTTAGTCTGCCCCCCTCCGCCTCCCCCCTCCCCCCACCGTCCCCATCTGGTCTCAATAATTGGCTGAATATCGATTTATATTACGAGGAATAGGTGTGTGTGTGTGTGTGTGTGTGTGTGTGTGTGTGCAGTGATGTAGGTATGTGTGTATGACTCAAAGTGTATGGGGGGGAGGGGGGGATGATCTGTGTGTGTGTGTGTGTGTGTGTGTGTGTGTGTTCATAACCTGTACCGAACACGTCTCAGAATTAAGTCACCTCTCTCTCTCTCTCTCTCTCTCTCTCTCTCTCTCTCTCTCTCGAAAAATTAAAGAGAGCGAATTTAAAGCAATCAAATTTTGGTAAGAATATGCAGTCATTAGAGAGAGAGAGAGAGAGAGAGAGAGAGAGAGAGAGAGAGAGAGAGAGAGAGAGAGAGAGAGAGAGAGAGAGAGAGAGAGAGAGAGAGAGAGAGAGAGAGAGAGAGAGAGAGAGAGAGAGAGAGAGAGAGAGAGAGAGAGAGAGAGAGAGAGAGAGAGAGAGAGAGAGAGAGAGAGAGAGAGAGAGAGAGAGAGAGAGAGAGAGAGAGAGTGCTCTTTTTGGTGCTGGCTTACAGAGGACTAAAAGGCTCAACCACCACCACCACCATCACCACCAGCCTCCCCTTCTACACTAAGCCCCTCTAGTGAAAAGATATGACCTCCACCACCACCACCACCACCAATGTCAACACCATGATCACCAGTTAGCTATACACAGACATCACCACCACCACCACCACCAATGTCAACACCATGATCACCAGTTAGCTACACAGACATCACCACCACCACCAATGTCAACACCATGATCACCAGTTAGCTATACACAGACATCACCACCACCACCAATGTCAACACCATGATCACCAGTTAGCCACACAGACATCACCACCACCACCAATGTCAACACCATGATCACCAGTTAGCTATACACAGACGTCACCACCAACACCACCGGTAGCACCAGTCTATCGCTCTAATTATCAAGTATAGAATGGATATCAAGGTGTTTGTTATGCGGTACAGTTCTGGTCCCCTCTACTGAAGAATCCATATCAATGTTCAGTAGTTCAACAGCCATGTCCTATAGAAAGCCTTATAGAAACCTTGTTAATATATGTGTTAAGCAAACTTTGGTGATATAACAGTGAAGGAAGCCTTGGTAATTATGATGTACAGTTCTGGTCCCCTCTTCTGAATAATCTATATCAATGTTCAGTAGTTCAACAGCCATGTCCTATAGAAAGCCTTATAGAAACCTTGTTAATATATGTGTTAAGCAAACTTTGGTGATATAACAGTGAAGGAAGCCTTGGTAATTATGATGTACAGTTCTGGTCCCCTCTTCTGAACAATCTATATCAATGTTCAGTAGTTCAACAGTCATGTCCTATAGAAAGCCTTATAGAAACCTTGTTAATATATGTGTTAAGCAAACTTTGGTGATATAACAGTGAAGGAAGCCTTGGTAATTATGATGTACAGTTCTGGTCCCCTCTTCTGAATAATCTATATCAATGTTCAGTAGTTCAACAGCCATGTCCTATAGAAAGCCTTATAGAAACCTTGTTAATATATGTGTTAAGCAAACTTTGGTGATATAACAGTGAAGGAAGCCTTGGTAATTATGATGTACAGTTCTGGTCCCCTTTTCTGAACAATCTATATCAATGTTCAATAGCCATGTCCTATAGAAAGCCTTATAGAAACTTTGTTAATATATGTGTTAAGAAAGCCTCGGTAATATAACAGTGGAGGAAGCCTTGGTAATTATGATGTACAGTTCGGGTCCCCTTTTCTGAACAATCTATATCAATGTTCAGTAGTTCAATAGTCATGTCCTATAGAAGGCATTATAGAAACCTTGTTAATATATATGTTAAGAAAGCCTCGGTAATATAACAGTAGAGAAAGCCTTGGTAATTATGCGGAACAGTTCGGGTCCCCTCTGCTGAATAATCTACATCAATGTGCTAGAATCGGTACAGAGGAGGTTGAGGAAGATGATTCACGGGTTGAGAAACTTAGCATACGAGGACAGACTTTAAACTTGCTTCGGGTCCCCTCTGCTGAATAATCTACATCACTGTGTGCGAATCGGTACAGAGGAGGTTGAGTAAGGTGATTCACGGGTTGAGAAACTTGGCATACGAGGACAAACTTTAAACCTGCATTCTCTAGCAAGGCGGAGGGTGCGAGGAGACTTGATCGAGGTATATATATATATGGGTGAATATAAGGGGAATATTAATAAGGGTTTTAATAAGGGTGATATTGATAAGGTTCTGATGGTAAGAGAATAGACATAGGACACGTACAAATGAAAAAAATAAAAATAAAAAGACAAATATAGGAAACTAAAAATAAATGAAAGGAACAATGAAAATGAGCGAGAGAGAGAGAGAGAGAGAGAGAGAGAGAGAGAGAGAGAGAGGGGTATGTAGATGTTATGATGGCCGGGGTTCCCAGAGGTGTCGTTTTAGGCCGTTTCATCTACACTCTTGAGGAGCCGCGACCACTGCTGCCAACACGCCCCCCCCCCCCCACCTCTCTCTCTCTCTCTCTGGTTTCCTTCTCTTCTCATTCATTTTTTTTCATTTTTTCTTATTTTTTATTTTAATATATATCCTGATTCTGATTCTCTCTCTCTCTCTCTCTCTCTCTCCTCTTCCTTCCTGTATTTCTCTCCTCTCTTACCCTTTCCTCCCTTCCTCCGTCCGTCCGTCTCTCTCTCTCTCCCTTTTCTCTCCCATTACAACTCTTCCTCCTCTTAACTCCTCCATTTATCCATTAATACGGAGGTAAGGAGGGAGAGAAGGGAGAGAGGGAGGGAGAGAGAGATAGAGAGGGAGTGAGGGAGAGACAATTTAGGGTAGGGAGGTTACTGGTTCTCTCTCTCTCTCTCTCTCTCTCTCTCTCTCTCTCTCTCTCTCTCTCCTTTTGCTCTTTCTATATCTACTTTTCATTATATTCTCTCTCTCTCTCTCTCTCTCTCTCTCTCTCTCTCTCCCCTCGGTAATGTGTAACGAGGTAAGCTTAATGTCATTCAGCAGTTCTCTCTCTCTCTCTCTCTCCCATCATTTATTCCCTTCTCCATTCGCTCTATCTCTCAATGTGTTTTCCCTTTCCATTTATATAATTTTCTTGTCGTTTTTTTCTTCTTCCTCCCTCCGGTTAATTTCTTCCACTTCTCCACCAATCTATCCACTCATATTCTCTTTATTTATTCTATTTTCCATCCTTGTTATTCCTTTTTTAATTCCTCTTCGTATTCATATTTATTGCTTCACTAAGTTCGTCTTCTCTCTAGTAATTTTTTTCTTTTTCCATAATTTCCTGCGTTCCTTCCTTCCTTCCTTCTCTGTCTATCTACATGTTCCCTTTGTGTCTCCTCTCTTTCTTCTATTTCCGCCAGTCCTTTTTCTCTTCTTCCTTCCTCCATTTCTTCCTTCTCCTCTTCAACCAATTTCTTTCCTCCCTATTCCATCTCTCCATAGTAGTAGTAGTAGTAGTAGTAGTAGTAGTAGTGTTAGTATTAGTTGTAGTAGTAGTAGTAGTAGTAACAGTAGTAGTAGTAGTAGTAGTAGTAGTAGTAGTAGTAGTAGTAGTAGTAGTAGTAGTAGTAGCAGCAGTAGTATTAGTATTAGTAGTAGTAGCAGTATTAGTATTAGTTGTAGTAGTAGTAGTAGTAGTAGTAGTAGTAGTAGTAGTAGCAGCAGTAGTATTAGTAGTATTTGTAGTCGTAGTCGTAGTAGTAATAGTAGCAGTAGTAGTAGTAGTAGTAACAGTAGCAGTATTAGCAAGACAGTAGCACGCGTTTAATTAGGGTAATAGAGGCTGTCACTTATAATAGGATTGCGGGCTGGTCGCTCACACACCAGATAATTAATATTGCATGGACGGTAATGCTTTAATAGAGAGAGAGAGAGAGAGAGAGAGAGAGAGAGAGAGAGAGAGAGAGAGAGAGAGAGAGAGAGAGAGAGAGAGAGAGAGAGAGAGAGAGAGAGAGAGAGAGAGAGAGAGAGAGAGAGAGAGAGAGAGAGAGAGAGAGAGAGAGAGAGAGAGAGAGAGAGAGAGAGAGAGAGAGAGAGAGAGAGAGAGAGAGAGGAAAAGAATTAGAATCAACGCACAACCAATGACGAATACAGGATCAAGAAACCGGGAACAGAATCCAATCGCCTTTCAGTAGGATCCAACCCCGTCTAAGGGCCGCAAGGAGGATCAGAACAACTCCGAGGTAACTAAGGCTCGCGGACCGGCTGGCTACTGGATCTCCCTACAGAGGTTCGGATCCCACTAGTGATGCAGAGGAAGGTTTTGATCGCATATAAATGAGAGCTTTTTGAGGGAACTTGGGGAATTTGATAGATAGATAGTAAGATAGTAGCAGTAATAGATATAGATATAAATATAGTATAATGAGAGAGAGAGAGAGAGAGAGAGAGAGAGAGAGAGAGAGAGAGAGAGAGAGAGAGAGAGAGAGAGAGAGAGAGAGAGAGAGATCACAGCCACACAAAAAGCTAGAAAACAATCACACACACACACACACACACACACACGCACACACACACACACACATCTGCAAATTTCCCTAGAGTTTAAGATGTCTATAGTTTCTTCTCCTTATTGTCTACGAAGAGGAGGAGGAGTAGGAAGAGGAGGAGGAGGAAGATAAAGAAGGAAGGCTTCTATTGTGTTGTGGGTAGTAGTAGTAGTAATAATAATAATAATAATAATAATAATAATAATAATAATAATAATAATAATAATAAGAAGAAGAAGAAAAATAAGGAGGAAAAGAAGAGGAGGAGGAGGAGGAGGAGAAGGAAAAATAGTTGTAATGATGATGTTGATGATTAAAAAGCCCTCCTCCTCCTCCTACTCCTCCTCTTTTGATACCCAGCAGGTCTTCTTTCTATCTCCTCCTCCTCCTCCTCTTGTTCCTCATCCCTCCCTTCTTCCTTTCTTCTCCTTCTCTTGTTCTTCCTCCTCCTCCTCCTCTTCCAAAATTTGTGAAGGAGTCTCTAGAGAAATGCAAGAAAAATATTCCTCTATTCTCTCTCTCTCTCTCTCTCTCTCTCTCTCTCTCTCTCTCTCTCTCTCTAATATGTCTATTGTTTTTGTTCTCTCATTTAGAAGCACTTGAAAATATGTCTGCGAGAGAGAGAGAGAGAGAGAGAGGAGGAGACGGGGGAGGGAAATAAGAAAGGAGCCATTTCATTTCCACTTTCTCTCTCTCTCTCTCTCTCTCTCTCTCTCTCTCTCTCTCTCTCTCTAAGGTAAACAGACATAGACATAACAAGTTCGTAATTATATCTCCTTAAGTCTCTCTCTCTCTCTCTCTCTCTCTCTCTCTCTCGCAGTGGAACGCCAGCACTCTGCGACGGCGAGGTTGACGCGCGTGGTCATCCTCGCTTAGCCCCCACCCCCCCGCTGCAGTCAAGTCGACTGGTCGGCTGCTCGCCCGTGTACCGCTACGGGCTGCTTCTGGGCGCCTGCCCGGGGGGCCCGTGCCTCCGTCGCTGCTCGCCGGCTGTTACCCGTGGATGTGGCGGCGGCGGAGGCGTCCCTACACCCGCCGGGACTTGAATTACCCGCCCCCCCTTACAGGGCCGCCTTTGAGCAAAGGCCCTGTCCCCCTATTAAGGGGGAAACTCTTTACGAACATTTTTTCAATCCATTTCATTTTTCTTTCTTAATTTTTTCATTCTCTCTCTCTCTCTCTCTCTCTCTCTCTCTCTCTCTCTCTCTCTCTAGGTAAATCATTAACTAAGCTTCCAATGTACACACACACACACACACACACCTGTTGCAAGGCTTTCCTCCCCCACCCTCCTCTTCTTTCCTAAGGCAAGCATGGAGGAAAGTACTCTCCCTCTCTCTCTCTCTCTCTCTCTCTCTCTCTCTCTCTCTCTCTCTCCTACTTCTTCTTTCTTCTAAATGTAATTCTTGTTGTCTTCCTCCTCCTCCTCGTCTCTCTCTCTCTCTCTCTCTCTCTCTCTCTCTCTCTCTCTCTCTCTCTCTCTCTCTCTCTCTTACTTCTTTCTTCTAAGTGTAATTCTTGTTGTTCTTCCTCCTCTCTCTCTCTCTCTCTCTCTCTCTCTCTCTCTCTCTCTCTCTCTCTCTCACACACACACACACACACACACACACACACCCTTAATAAAACACCGGTACGGGTTCACTAAGACTGGAACGCGTACAGAACACGTGTGGTACTTGTATGACACGAGAGATGGGAGGAGGAGGAGTTGGAGGAGGAAGAGGAGAAGCGACATAGTTTACCGGCAAAGGGAACAGCAGTGAACAGGAGGAGGAGGAGGAGTGGGAGGAAGACGAGGAGGAGGAGGAGGAGGCCTTTAAACCCAGCGACGAAAGGGCAGATTGCGAGCAGACGGGAGGAGGAGGAGAAAGGAAGGAAAGAAGAAGGAGGAAGAGGAGAAAGGGGAAGAGGAGGAGGTGGCAGACGGGATGCGAGAGGGAGGAGGAGGAGGAGGAGGAGGAGGTGAGGGGTGGTTTAAAAGGAGGCACTGAGGCATGTAGTGGTGTTGAGGGGGCGGTGGTGGTGGTGGTGGTGATGCCAGCCGCCAACACCACATTTGTCTGATTAGAAGAAACGCCAACCGCTTAAATTTATTGTGTGTGTGTGTGTGTGTGTGTGTGTGTGTGTGTGTGTGTAGGCGAGCAATGATGATGATGATAGTCGGAAGAGAGAATAGGAGAGGGAGAAAAGAGGAGGAGGAGGAGGAGGAGGAGGAGGATTTCTGACCCGTGTTAGAAGACGTGGATTTTAATTTTGATTTTGATGATTTCTTTAATATAACTTTTTTTACATTTGATTTTCTAATTATCTGAAGACGAGCAATGATGATGATGATGATAGCTGGAGGAGAGAAGAGAAGGAGAGGAAGAAGAAGAGGAGGAGGAGGAGGAGGAGGAGGAGGATTTCTGACCCGTTTTTGAAGACGTGGATTTAAGGTTTGATTTTGATGGTCTCTTTAATGTAACTTTTTTCACGGCTGCTTTTCTAATTATCTGTGAAAATCCAACACTGAACTAACTCATTCCTAAAAAAACTAACCACAACTATTTTTTTTTTATAGCAAAGGAGGCGGTTCATGGGCAACATAAAGAGTGCAGAAAAAAAGCCCGCTACTCACCGCTCCCATAACAGACAAAAGGAAAGAGTGGAGAAAAGAGAGGTCAATTTAGGGTGGGTACTAACACTAATACCACGTAAAAAAAACTCCTAGCTATGCCCGAAAAACTAAGCACAGAACTCTACTAACACTAATGCCACGTTAAAAGATCACCTCTTCTTGCTATGCCCGAAACACTAAGCACAGAACTCTACTAACACTAATGCCACGTTAAAAGAATCACCTCTTCTTGCTATGCCCGAAAAACTAAGCACAGAACTCTACTACTACTGATGCCCGTCCCAGAAACACTATCAACATAACACATGCTAATACGAGGTTTAAATTATCTTGGGACAGTCAGGCCAAGATAGCCGCGCCTTGAAGCAATGCCCGGTGAAGGAGAGTCCAACAAAGGTACAGACGGAGGTATACACTAACACACCTCCAGGGCTCCCCACGCCTGCAGACCCGCTCCCCCCAACGGGTACTCACCTATCAATGATGACGGGGTCCGAGGGCGTCTCGTTCCTGTTCCCGCAGCTCTTCTTGTCACAGCAACGGCTAGAAGGAGAGGAAAATAAGACAGGGTTACTTATGCGGCACAGAGATATACTGATAGATAGATTGATAGATAAACAGATAGACTGAGAAAAAAAGAACGGAATGGGAGGAGAAAAAGATAGAATACGAAAGAAAGGAAGAATTGGAGAGAAAGAAGGGAGGGAGGGAGAGAAAGTTTTGAATAAGTGGAGAGAAATGAAGTAGGAAAGATGGGAAGGAAAGAGTAAGAATAGGAAAAAGCAAAAAAAGGAAGGAAAAGGAAAAAAATGAAGAGATGGACTGAACAGAGAGAGAGAGAGAGAGAGAGAGAGAGAGAGAGAGAGAGAGAGAGAGAGAGAGAGAGCGTGTGTGTATGGAAGTAGGGGAAGAAATTTAAGTCTATTAGTGGAACACAAAATTATAGAGTGTATCAATTAAGAAGAGGAAGGGAAGGGACACACCGCCGCCGCCGCCACCACCACCACCACTCAGGTAATATTACACATGTCCTCACCACCACATGTATCACCACCACGGGAGACATCGTTCACCACCACCACCACCACCACTCAGGTAATATCACACATGTCCTCACCACCACGTATATCACCACACGGGAGACATCGTTCACCACCACCACCACCACCACTCAGGTAATATCACACATGTCCTCACCACCACCACATATATCACCACCACGGGAGACATCGTTCACCACCACCACCACCACCACTCAGGTAATATTACACATCTCCTCACCACCACCACATATATCACCACCACGGGAGACATCGTTCACCACCACCACCACCAGCTAGGTTAAGTTCACGCTGTCATGCACTCTGAATTCACGAGTACCTGGCTTGACATGTTGACACTTGACACTGTATTGCAAGACATTTCGCCGCCCAAGAACACATATTTGATAAGGCTTTCATAGGAGTTGTAGGCATTTCCAGGAGTAGTTTTATGACCCTGGTGGTAGTGTGACCCTTCCTCTGTACCATGAACCTGAAGAAACACTCATTAGAACCCGACTGACCCCCTCTTTGACCTTTAGAAATAGCTGATGTGAGAAGCGAAGGTGTCTTACAATACCGACCTTACATCAGCAAAAGGTACTTGTATACTTGAATTCGAATGTGCCCTAAAGTACTCCTACTGTAGAGTTAAGCAACAAAACTATGAACCTGTATTTGTAATTGTATTCGTGACATCATAACGTAATCGTACTTGAGCGTCGAGCGAGTCCAAAAAGAAGAAAAAACTGAACACCAGCCACATGCCGCCGCCAACACCTCCGCACCACACACACATCATGCACTCCCGCCCGCACCACCTTCCCTTCCCTTCCCTTCGTCCCTCTACACGCACAATCGCATTAGGTCGCTCCACTATACATCAATGCAAGTCGCCGTGGCCGCTAATACGAAGGAGGTCTCCGCCGACCCATTGAACAAAGGATATTAGCAGGACCGCTTAATCCAATTCCGCTAAGGGCCAGACGACCCCCTTCAAAGGACCCCGTGGCTACCCTAAGCGGAGTTAACCCTTCAAGAGAGAGAGAGAGAGAGAGATGGAAAGGTGGAGAGGAAGGGGTGGAGAGGGAGGGAAGGGGTAGAGGAGGAGGGAAGGGAAGGGAAGAGGGTATATATAAAGAGAGAGAGAGAGAGAGAGAGAGAGAGAGAGAGAGAGAGAGAGAGAGAGAGAGAGGGTGGAGAGGGAGGGAAGGGGTAGAGGAGGAGGGAAGGGAAGGGAAGAGGGTATATATAAAGTGAGAGAGAGAGAGAGAGAGAGAGAGAGAGAGAGAGAGAGAGAGAGAGAGAGAGAGAGAGAGGTTGCTCATATGGTATTCAAATGGTATTGGATCATCCTTAAAAGGTTTCCAAGTGGTTTTAAAAGGAATTAAAGACCATTTAGAGGGTTTGTCTGTGTGTGTGTGTGTGTGTGTGTGTGTGTTGAATGTAATAGATTTCTGTAAGGTCTCTCTCTCTCTCTCTCTCTCTCTCTCTCTCTCTCTCTCTCTCTCCAATTCTTCAAGAGATTTTCCTCCCACTTTCCTTCCTTCTTCTTCCTCCCCACATGCGGTCTTCCTCCTCCTCCTCCTCCTCCTCCTCCTCCTGTGTTAGTGATTTATGGCTCAACAAAAAAGGAATTGAATTGGAAAAGTAGAACAGAGGGAAAGAAATGGAGGGAGGGAGGGAGGGAAGGGTGATGACAGATTGTGAGTGGTGGTGATTGTTGTGGTGGTGATAGTGGTGGTGGTAGTAGTAGTAGTAGTAGTAGTAGTAGTAGTAGTAGTGGTGGTAGTAGGAGTAGGAAGAGGAAATATAGTAGTAGTGGTAGTAGTAGTAGTAGTGGTAGCAGTAGTAGTAGTAGGGGGAGGAGGAGGAGGAGGGAGAAGAAGACACGAAAAAGAAGACGAAGAAGATGGAGAAGAAGAATTTAAAGAGAAGAAAAAGAAAACGAATCTCATAAAGAAACCACAACATCAAGAATAACATCACTGATAATAGCCGTAACAGTGCACAGGACATCGGTAACCTAACAAAATCTATACAAGCCTAAAACAACGCCGGAATAACCACATCTCGACAGCAGCAGTAGTAGATAGTGGTAGTAGTATCAGTAGTAGTAGTAGATATAATTATAATAGCATTAATAATAGCCGTCACAGTGCACAGGACATCGGTAACCTAACAAAAGCCATACAGGCCCACAAAACAAGGCGGGAATAGCCACATCTCGACAGTAGCAGTAGTAGGTAGTGGTAGTAGTAGTAGTAGCAATAATTATAATAGCAGTAATAATAGCCGTCATAATAGCCGTAACAGTGCACAGGACATCGGTAACCTAACAAAAGCCATACAAAGAAAGCCCCAAACAATGCCGGAATAACCACATCTCGACAGTAGCAGTAGTAGGTAGTGGTAGTAGTAGTAGTAGCAATAATTATAATAGCCGTAACAGTGCACAGGACATCGGTAACCTAACAAAAGCCATACAAAGAAAGCCCCAAACAATGCCGGGATAGCCACATCTCGACAAGCCCTTCGACCGATCAATTCCCTTCAAGCACACACAACACGGGTCTAATATTCTCCTCCCACAAGCAATGGAGAGAAGAGAAAGAGTGGAGAGAAAGAACAGTCCTGGAGGAAAAACTGTTGGAGGAAAGAAAGGGCTAATTGGAGAGAAAAGAGAGAGAGGGACAGAGAGGCATTGAGAGAGAAAGAGAGAGAGAATGGACAGCAATGATTATAATATGACAAGGAAAGTGATTAACAGAGAGAGAGAGAGAGAGAGAGAGAGAGAGAGAGATTACACCACCATTCACCACCGCGTCGCTAATCCTGCAAATCCTGAGGTCCTATAGGATTCAACACCACCACCACCACCACCACTATTACTACTACTACTATTTCTCCTGCTACTACTACTACTACTACTACTACTACTACTACCAGCCCCTAATCGCCATCTGATCCCCGCCTAATCATAATAATCATCTCATTGGATTCTAAGGACCAATTTCTGACTGACGACTGGATTGCATGTTTTGAACGGGGCCCCTTCCCTTCGCTGCCCTTCCCTTGCCTTCCCTTCTGTTCTATTCCCTTCAATTCTCTTCCTTTCCCTTCCCTTCTGTTCTATTCCCTTCCATTCTGTTCCTTTCCCTTCCCTTGCCTTGCCTTCTTCTTCCCTTCCATTCTCTTCCTTTCCCTTCCCTTCTGTTCCCTTCCATTCTGTTCCTTTCCCTTCCCTTGCCTTGCCTTCTTCTTCCCTTCCATTCTCTTCCTTTCCCTTCCCTTCTGTTCTATTCCCTTCCATTCTGTTCCTTTCCCTTCCCTTGCCTTGCCTTCTTTTTCCCTTCCATTCTCTTCCTTCCTTCTCTCCATTCTTATATCTGACCTTCCCTCCCCCCTTTTCTCTCCCATTCCTTTCCTTCCTTCCTTCTCTCCATTCTTATATCTGACCTTCCCTCCCTCCTTTTCTCTCCCATTCCTTTCCTTCCTTCCTTCCTTCTCTCCATTCTTATACCTGACCTTCCCTCCCTTCTTTTCTCTCCCATTCCTTTCCTTCCTTCCTTCCTTCTCTCCATTCTTATACCTGACCTTCCCTCCCTCCTTTTCTCTCCCATTCCTTTCCTTCCTTCCTTCCTTCTCTCCATTCTTATACCTGACCTTCCCACCCTCCTTTTCTCTCCCATTCCTTTCCTTCCTTCCTTCCTTCTCTCCATTCTTATACCTGACCTTCCTCCCCTCCCTCCTTTCTCATCCACTTACCTTCCCTCCCTCCCTCCCTCTCTCCCTCCCTCCCTCCGTGCATGACTTTCAGCAATCCATTAATCAGGGTGTAATTTAGCCCTTATGACCCTCTCGTATAGACGATTACCGAATACTGATTATAGGCCCTCCTCCTCCTCCTCCTCCTCCTCCATTTTTGGGAGGGAGAAGAGGGGAGGAACAGAGGGGAAAGGGAAAAGAAGAGGAAGGAAAGAGAAGAGATGGGAAGGAAAGGAAGGGAAAGGAAGGAAGGAAGAAGGAAAGGAAGGAAATGGAAATACAAGCGCTCTCTCTCTCTCTCTCTCTCTCTCTCTCTCTCTTTCACGCAGTACAAAGTGATTATCAGCAAAACGAATCTCTACTTGAAGAACACACACACACACACACACACACACACACACACACGTACACACACCAGTCAATAATGAGTAAGTGAGTCAACAGATGGTGTAAGAGAGGGAGAGAGAGGGAGGGAACGAGGGAGGAAGAGAGGGAGGGAGAGAGAGGGGAGAGGGAGAGAAGGGTGTGGTCTCCCTCTCTCTCTCCCTCCCCAGCATCTTTTACTGTATTATTTCGCCAAGAACATACAGGAATAATACGTGTACAGCCTCTCCCTTTATTCCTATGGGCCACAGGAATGGAGTGTTCTTATCGGTATTTGTATTTTAATTATTGGTATTTTTTTACAGGAAACAGTTCAAGGGCAAAAAAACAAATAAAAAAGGAAGCAATAATGAAAAAAAGCCCGCTACTCAAATCAAAGTAAGTCAAGGGATGTTTCAGAACTTGATATCATAAATGGCAGACGCTGTTCCCTACAAGTGCAGCCTGCCGGGGACGCGTTGTGGTCTCGTACAGCGGTGCCAAATTGTCGTACACACCGTATTGCATTTCCGTAGTTTCTGATTGATATCTATAGCAAAAGCAAACAAACAAACATCAATAAATAACAGCCTTAACGCTAACTTTTCTATTCCTTCGTTATTTGTGAAGGTACGAGAGTTTGAGGCTTACAAATGATAAATACACTGAGGTGAATACGACAGTCTGGCACGCTGGTCTTGTATGGCACAGGTTTAGCTCATGTCACTGGTGCAGGACCTTGGAACACTGCCATGCTCGGTTACGTCAAGGTGTTTTCCGTGAGAAGTATCATTTAATGTAGTCAGGATTAATTTCAAGATATATCTGTATTCGAATTAAAACCATTTCAGTGTGTTCAAATTTGTATTTTTATTCGTTGTAATCTGAAGTATTCGTATTGGAATATACTTGTCTGGTATTCCCTCCCTCCCTCCCTCCCTGGTGTTTCTTCCTCCCACTCTTTCCCTTCCTTTCTCCTCCCTCCATTTACCTATTACCTGTCTCCCTCCCTCCCTCCCTCCCTGGTGTTTATTCCTCCCACTCTTTCCTTTCCTTTCTCATCCCTCCCTGGTGTTTCTTCCTCCCACTCCTTCCCTTCCTTTCTCCTCCCTCCATTTACCTATTACCTATCCGTCCCTTTTACCTGTCTCCCTCCCTCCCTGGCCTTCTCCCTCCCTCCCTTCCTTCCCAGGCCCATTATAAACAACAACAGCAGAAGTGGTGGTGGTGGTGGTGGTGGTGGCGTCGTTTCCATCACTAATAATAATAAGAAAAAAAAGGAGCTTGCCGTCACACGCGAAGGCCAAACCAAGTCAAGGTTTATATGCCCCCCCCCCTCCCCCCCCCACACACACACTCCTACACCTGATCCTACGCTCCTTAATGGGATATCCTGTGACCCAGTGTAGTCCCCCATGGTAGGATCACACACACCCTCCCCCCCATGAGTATGCTGCGAGCGGCCTCAATTTTTTTTCTTCCTATGAGCTGCCCATAGATGTGGACGGCCCCAGCTGGATAGTAAAGCGGACGTATTGTATTTATAGTGGGTGCTGTGATGCATGACTCTACTAATGTTCCTCAATTCTTTCTCTCTATTTCCTGTTATTTTTGAGCCATTTTTGTTCTTTTTCTCCCCTGTTCTTTTTGTCTCCCGTGATACATGATTCTACTAATGTTCCTTAATTCTTTCTCTCTCTTTCCTGTTATTTTTGAGCCATTTTTGTTCTTTCCCTCCTCCTCTTCCCTTACTATTTTTCACTCATCTACGTTCTTTCTCTTCCCTATTCTTTTTTATTGTTCTTTTTCAATTCATTCTTATCCTCTGTGTTGAAGAGCCCGATGGTGAGCCTTTAACATCATAGGGAAGTGAATCTGACCTAACCAGTCCCTTCAATCAGGCCCTTGTCAGCACGTGTATGCCCGGGGCGAGGAGGAGGAAGCAGCAGGGCGTGTTGGTGTGTGGTAATACGAGTTTGTTATGATAATGCGTGTGGCGGCGGCGGTGGCGGTGGTGTCGGCGAGGGACTAATACCTTGTCCAAATAAAGCCTCAAGCGGCCCTCCAGTGTTTAGACTAATAACAGACCCCGACTAACAACCCTTAATAACCAAGACCGAGACCCAAGACCTGACCCTCCGAGACCTCCCCCCACCCTCTCCCTACTGCACCAACACCACGCAACCACTATCACCACTATCACCACCATTATTGATATCACCAGGCAAGAATTTTCATCATTTTTTTTCTCCAGCCTTTCTTTCGCTCCTTCCTCTTCTTTCCTCTTCCATTTTCCTTCCTTTCTTCACCACCATCTCCATCACCACCACCACCACCACTATCACCACCAGGCAAGAAATTTCATCACCTTTTCTTTCTCTTCTCTTTCCTTCTTTCCTTCTCCTCCTCTTCCATTTTCCTTCCTTTC
>NC_066558.1:338079-343079 GCF_024679095.1 Eriocheir sinensis
AGAGGGCGACAAACACACATAAAGAGACTCTGAAAATGAAAATGCTCACCGCCAGAATCACGACTACTCCACGACCATTTCACGACCTCGCCACGACTCCTCCTCCCACTTGTTTGAGGCTGCGGGACCATTATCGCCACGACCACAGGGAACTAAAAAGGTTATAACTGAAGAACGACTAAAACCACGACGCTTGTACTACGACGACCTCATCTCGGCGGGGACGGCGGAAAAATTGCCTCACTACGACTCCTACCACTTAACTCAGGCTGGGACCATTACAGATACGACCACAACGAACTGGAGGCGGTGGGTGAGTGGTTAGACCCAGGTTCGAATCCCGCCCGCCGCGACAAACAAGCCATGGCAATTTTTCCGTCCCCGCCGAGTGTCCCAAGGAAGACGGCGCCACTATAAACACTTGCCTGCGCCACAACAGAATGGGTGCGACTACCGTGACCGAATAAGAAAGTCTGCCCCAGCCTCAGACCAACGCTGAATTGAAGAACGACTAAGCCCACGACGACTCTGGTACGACTGCGGTAAGGTTCTGTTTGCCATTACTACGACTATGCATATAACGAAAGGATATTAGACTTTAAGGTTACGTATAATTTTGAATAACGAAATTCTCACGTAACTTTCTAATGCGACAGTTAACCAGTGTATTCTCTCTCTCTCTCTCTCTCTCTCTCTCTCTCTCTCTCTCTCTCAAAGATAGCGATCACTGGTATGTTTGTTGTGATTAGCTCGAGGTTCCCACACTACCCCCTCCGCTCTCTCTCTCTCTCTCTCTCTCTCTCTCTCTCTCTCTCTCTCTCTCTCTCTCTCTCTCAGTAGCAATAGAGAGATAGCAAAGCACCATGATAGCATCTAGTATTATGTTAGCGCCTATGATAACACACACACACACACACACACACACACACAAACAGCTGGGGTGGTGTATAGAGCTCTGGGGAACGCCTGAACACACTATTGCTATCTGTACGTGTGTGTGTGTGTGTGTGTGTGTGTGTGTGTAGGCATTTGTAGAGCAGGTAATAGCGTTGTTATACTCGAATTTACACCTGAGTTTGCATCAGTTTCCCTCCTCCTCCTCCTCTTCTTCTTCCTCCCCCTCCTCCTCCTCCTCCTCCGTTTCTACATACTCCCTACACATAACGCCTAACATAACCCGTTGACAGATACCTCCCAACACAAGACATCACACATAACATGGCTGCCAACACATAACATAGCATAAGGAAGACACATAGGGGTGGACACATACCTGCACATCACCTCGTGGGTCAGCAGCACACGACACATCTCCGGGTTCTTGTCTTGACCTTCGTAGACAATGGCCTGATGAAGAAAGAAAGGAAGGGATGAGGTCATTAACTTTACATATAGGATTTAATGGATGTTACAAAGGTGAGAATATAAAAACAAATGTATTTTCCCATAGCCTAATAATGTGTGTAATAATTGTAGATATTGAAAAGTATTATAAGGAATGAAAATGAAAAAAAATACCAGGTGAATTCTTGCTTAATGGATGTTACAAAGGCGAGAATATAAAAACAAATATATTTTCCCATAGCCTAATAATGTGTGTAATATTTGTAAATATTGAAAAGTATTAAGGAATGAAAATTAAAAATAAATCAGGTGAAATCTTGCTTAATGGACGTTACATAGGCGATAATATTAAAACAAATGTATTTTCCCATAGCCTAATAATATGTAATAATTGTAGTTATAGAAAAGTATTAAGGAATGAAAATTAAAAATAAATCAGGTGAAATCTTGCTTAATGGACGTTACTAAGGCGAGAATATTAAAACAAATGTATTTTCCCATAGCCTAATAATACGTAATATTTGTAGATATTGAAAAGTATTAAGGAATGAAAATTAAAAATAAATCAGGTGAATCCTTGCTTAATGGACGTTACAAAGGCGATAATATTAAAACAAATGTATTTTCCCATAGCCTAATAATATGTAATAATTGTAGATATTGAAAAGTATATTAGGAATGAAAAATAAAAAAGATAAAAACTGGTGAATTCTTGCTTAATGTGTCAAACGGAGGTGACAATGTATATTAGTACACACACACACACACACACACACACCAGGAAGTCAGTCACACAATCTTTCACTTAATATAACATTGTAACCAGCTAACATATATGCAGTGGTGATGAAAAGGTGTTGCTGGTGATGATGTTTTTGGTAATGAAGTGGTGTTTAGTGGTGATGAGCGGTAATTAGTGCAATCAGGCTCATAATAATACAAATACACCATTATCTCGAGTTTTCCTTCCTCACAAGCAACTATTTACTACATCTCATAATCTCTGGATGTTAGTGACTCATATTTACTGTTTCACTCACGGGTTAACTCACGGGATCGTATATTAGCGGGGAAATGAGGCGAGAGGCGTGAGTTGACAGCTGGGCAGGGCGCGGTTGCCATGGTGACTACCCACGTGCCGACCACCGCCCCCCACTGTTACCAATCGTGATAGTAACCCTTGCAATGTTATGTTTCTCACCCAAACTATCGTACTGCATTCCAGCCAGCATCCCTCTCTCTCTCTCTCTCTCTCTCTCTCTCTCTCTCTCTCTCTCTTCAGCATCCTTCTCTCCACTGCTCTCCCTTCCGTTCATTCCCAGAGGCGGTGGCTGAGTGGTTAGCGTACCGGCGCGGCGTAGAGGAGCACCAAGGTTCGTATCCCGCCCGCCGCGACAAACATGCTGGGATTTTTCAGTGATCACAGTGTCCCAAGACTATCCCACGTGCTGTCCTGAAGACCCCCCGTCAACCCGGACTTTAGATTTTCTCCCCAGCATCCCTTCTTTCATCCCTCTCCCTCCCTCCCTCCCTCCTTCTCCCCCTCTCTCTCATCCCGTGTTATCCCGAGGCAGCCTTGTAATAAAAGTGTAGCCTGTCGTAACACACTCTCTATAACCTGTCTTTAATCATACCCCCCTCTCTCTCTCTCTCTCTCTCTCTCTCTCTCTCTCTCTCTCTCTCTCTCTCTCTCTCTCTCTCTCTCTCTCAATAAGCCACCCTCAATCCTACCATAATCCTTCCCTGCTAAAAAGTCAAGATTATAAGGCTTTCCCTCCTCTCTCTCTCTCTCTCTCTCTCTCTCTCTCCCGGCTTAACTACGCCACCCGCGGAGTCGACGAGGAGGGTGGCTAACAGGTGGTCTCTCTCTCTCTCTCTCTCTCTCTCTCTCTCTCTCTCTCTCTCATCGAAAATTTTGCGTTGGGAAGGAAACAAAGAGAGAAAATAATAGAAAAAATGATGAATGTAAGAAGAAAGGGAAGGAAGGAAAGAAAAGAAAAATAAGAGAAATATAAAAAAGAAAAAGAAAGGAGAGGAAGTAAAAAAAATATTGAGAGAAAAGAAGAGAAAGAAAAGAGGACGGAAGAAAAGGGAAAAAACAAGAAAATAAGAGAAAAAGATAGATAGATAGAGGTAGATAGAGACCATTCCCCCCTCCCCTCCCCCCACCCCCCCCTCGGCGGCTTAGTGGCATAATTTTCATGGATTTTTCCCTCAATTCGGAGTCGCTGGATCCGGATAAATTTGATTACTCCCCTAAGGCCGCGGCGGTGGTGGTGGTGGTGGTGAACTGGTGATGAGGTGGTGGTGTTATGAGCGTGTTTGTGACGTCTATATGTACTGGTGATGAAGTTATAATGATGGGAAATTGGTGATGAACTGGTGGTGTTATGGCCGTGTTTGTGATGTCCATGTGTGGAGGTGATGATTTTGGTGGTGAGCTGGTGTTATGAGCCTGGTGATGATGTCTGTATGTACTAGTGATGAAGGCGTAGTGGTGGTGATGACAAGTGGTGATGAAAAATGGTGTTGCTGGTGATGATTTCGGTGGTGAGCTGGTGTTGGTGGATGATGTCTGTATGTACTGGTGATGAAGACGTAATGGTGGTGATGACAAGTGGTGATGAAAAATGGTGTTGCTGGTGATGAATTCGGTGGTGAGCTGGTGTTATGAGTCTAGTGGTGATGTCTGCCTGTACTGGTGATGAAGTTCTGGTGGTGGTGGTGGTGTACATGAGTGGTGATGAAGTGGTGATGATAAAATGGTATTGCTGGTGATGAACTGGTGTTACAAGCCTGGTGATGATGTTTATATGTAGTGGTGATGAACTAGTGGTGGTGGTGAGATTGGTGATGACGTGGTGATGACAGGAGGTTACTGGAGATGAAGTAGTGGTGGTGGAGAGACTGGTGATGACGTGGTGTTGATGGTGATGAAACTCCACCACCACCGCCATGTAATATTGGTGTATGTATATATAGGCTTGTGGTGTTGAGACTGGTGTTGAGTGGTGATGACGGTGGTGTCCCCCTCCCCCCTATATTATTCCCAAGGGATTTTGACCCATAGAAAAAAAGGGAGTTATCAAGTTCATCACCAATATCACCACCACCACCACCATCACCACCATATTGATTTTATTGATGCTTTATTTAATCATTACCCGAGAGAGAGAGAGAGAGAGAGAGAGAGAGAGAGAGAGAGAGAGAGAGAGAGAGAGAGAGAGAGAGAGAGAGAGAGAAAATGTGTGCAAATGAATGAGAAACATGATTATATCCAGTTAGAGAGAGAGAGAGAGAGAGAGAGAGAGAGAGAGAGAGAGAGAGAGAGAGAGAGAGAGAGAGAGAGAGAGAGAGAGAGAGAGAGAGAGAAAATGAGTGCAAATGAATGAGAGACATGATTATATCCAGTTAGAGAGAGAGAGAGAGAGAGAGAGAGAGAGAGAGAGAGAGAGAGAGAGAGAGAGAGAGAGAGAGAGAGAGAGAGAGAGAGAGAGAGAGAGAGAGAGAGAGAGAGAGAGAGAGAGAGAGAGAGAGAGAGAGAGAGAGAGAGAGAGAGAGAGAGAGAGAGTGCAAATGAATGAGACATGATTATATCCAGTTAGAGAGAGAGAGAGAGAGAGAGAGAGAGAGAGAGAGAGAGAGAGAGAGAGAGA
>NC_066558.1:348079-350579 GCF_024679095.1 Eriocheir sinensis
CTTCTCTCACTCAATCCCCCTCCCTTCTCCCCCTCTTTCCCTCCCTTCTTCCCTTCCTCGCTTTTCCTCTCCCTCAATCCCCCTCGCCTCTCTCCCCTCTTTTCCTCACTTCTCTCCCTCCCCTTCTACCCTTCCTCGCTTTACCTCTCCCTCAATCCCCCTCGCCTCTCTCCCCTCTTTTCCTCCCTTCCCCTCCCTCCCCTACTTCCCTTCCCTTCCTCACTTTTCCTCTCCTCTCTCCCCTCACCTTTCCTTCCTAACCCCTCCCCTTCTTCCCTCCTCCTCGTCCTCCCCGCCGCCGCCGCCCATCTGTAGGCGGCGAGATAAGCGATCGAGTCGGCCACTGAGTGCTGACTGCATTACTAGCCAAATGGGCAGCGACGATGGTGCGATTACAGAGAGGGAGAGGGAGAGAAAGTAGGAAGAGAGAGAGAATGGGGGAGATAAAGAGAGAAGGGGAGGAAGAATTGAAAGAAAAAGAGAGGAAGGAAAGAAAGATGAGAGAAGGAAACATTGAAATACGAAGTAAGGAAATCGGAAATAGGAACAATATAAAGAGAGAGAGAGAGAGAGAGAGAGAGAGAGAGAGAGAGAGAGAGAGAGAGAGAGAGAGAGAGAGAGAGAGAGAGAGAGAGAGAGAGAGAGAAAAGGAAGGAAGGGAAAATATAAAAAAGAAAGTTAATTAAAGATGAAGGGAACACACACACAAAATAAAAGAAAAAAAAATAAACATACATACATACATAAGAGCTAAACACACACACACGTACACACACACACACACACACACACGTACACATACACACACACACACACACACACACACACACGTACACACACACGCGACAGACAGACGCTTTCTCTCTCTCTCACTCTCTCACTCTCTCTCTCTCTCTCTCTCTCTCTCTCTCATTTTTTTCGTTTTGTTTTATATTTTCTTTTATTCATTCATATTCTCTCTCTCTCTCTCTCTCTCTCTACCACAGGCCCAGCTCCCCCAAATTCACGCTAAGAAGAGAGAGAGAGAGAGAGAGAGAGAGAGAGAGAGAGAGAGAGAGAGAGAGAGAGAGAGAGAGAGAGAGAGAGAGAGAGAGAGAGAGAGAGAGAGAGAGAGAGAGAGAGAGAGAGATGTTCTGACTTTACCTATATACAGTTTCTATGCTGTACACCCTTTCCTATATAATGCCCTACTATGCTGTATGCTGACCTTTGCTATATAATGTCCTACTATGCTGTATGCTTTCGCTCCGGGGTAATCATTACAGGTTAGTTATGTATGATGTATAAAGCCCTATTTGCCATACAGTGCCCCATTATGCTGTATAGATATGCCCTACTATGCTGTATGCTGTATGCTGGCGCTCCGGGGTCATCAATACAGGTTAGTAGCATGATGTGTAAAGTTCTATTCGTATTAGTTCCGCGTTATGCTGTACAGATATGCCATTTGCTGTCAGTACCCTACTATGCTGTATGCTGTATGCTGGCGCTCCGGGGTCATCATTACAGGTTAGTTATGAATGATGTGTAAAGGCCTTTTCGTTATAGAGTTCCGCGTTATGCTGTACAGATATGCCATTTGCTGTCAGTGCCCTACTATGCTGTATGCTGTATGCTGGCGCTCCGGGGTCATCATTACAAGTTAGTAGAATGATGTGTAAAACTCTATTCGTCAGTGCCCTACTATGCTGTATGCTGTATGCTGGCGCTCCGGGGTCATCATTACAAGTTACTAGAATGATGTGTAAAACTCTATTCGTTATTCAGTTCCGCGTTATGCTGTACAGATATGCCCTTTGCTGTCAGTGCCCTGCTATGCTGTATGCTGTATGCTGGCGCTTCGGGGTCATCATTACAGGTTAGTTATGTATGATGTATAAAGCCCTATTCGTTATACAGTGTCCCGTTATGCTGTATAGATATGCCCTTTGCTGTACAGTGCCCTACCATGCTGTATGCTGTATGCTGGCGCTCCGGGGTCATCATTACAAGTTAGTAGAATGATGTGTAAAATTCTATTCTTTACTCATTTCCGCGCTATGCTGTATGCCCTTTGCTGTACAGTGCCCGACCATGCTGTATGCTGTATGCTGGCGTCATCATCACAGGTTAGTAGTATTCTGTTCTTCATTCAGTCCCGCGTTATGCTGTATGCCCTTTGCTGTACAGTGCCCTATTATGCTGTATGCTGTCCCGTCATCGTCATCATTAGCCGCGTGTTATGGGCGCGCCTCGGACAAACAAGTCGGGATTATGAAGGCTTGCTAATGGACAAAAGCCGCCCGCCCCGCCCCGCCCCGCCCGACGCCGACCGCCCCTCACCCGAAGCCGGATAAAACACTTCGGCTTTTCCGTAACCCGAGTAGCCGACAGCTTCCCCCTCCCCTACCATCACCCCCCCGACCCTCCCCCTCCCCCCCATCGCCGCCGCTTCACTAATCGGATGGGAAACTTTCGTCGGCGCGCACAAACTCAGCTTTTTTTTTAATATTATTGATTT
>NC_066558.1:355413-457913 GCF_024679095.1 Eriocheir sinensis
TCGATGTCAGCACAATGTGAACAGGGCTTAAGAAAGGACGTGTACAGCCACATCATCAGTCATCTCTCGTACTTCTACTACCATCTCTGTGACATGTGCACCTCTGGAGATCCAGTTCCCAATCCGGCGTGTGACAAACAACCCAGACAGTGAGTCAGACCACCCTAGCCAGCCAGCAGACGCCAAAGGCGACTGTGGAGGTGTCGGCGCAGCCCTCCCCACCTTAGGGCGCCGCTGCCTTACATGAGTCCCTTCACCCCGTGCGGGTGTTACGACGTCGGGACAGTATGACGATTCACCTTCCTACCGACGGACAGGGACAGCACCAGCAGGCATACTTCACTCACAATCATGGGGGAGGTTGAGTAGAAGGTGGGGTTTGAGAGGGAAGTAAAAAGTTTTGAAAGGAAGGCAAAGATGAGAGTGTCATGGTGAGGTACTTAACTTAGTAATGCTGAGCTCCTGTTCCTGGTTCCCCTGCCGTGGTTTTCAGGGCAGCCATTGGTGCTGTGGAGGCAGCAACACAGCACCTGAGGAGGGAAGGAGTGTCACACCAATACCAGGCTACCAACTCTGCCAGAAAGCATCATTTACATAGATATTCAGACCACACAGAGCCTATGGTCCAGTCACATTGATCGAGGTGGGGTGTAGATTGATTAATTAATTAGACCTGAGCGGATTCAAATTAAATTTAATGCCACCAAGACTTTGCATTTCTATTTCTTATTGAATATCAACTTGAATAGAACACCTAGTTTATATATTAATGATGAAAACCTTTGCCTCCTGCCTAAAACTTGACCTCTATCACGAAGTGCATCGACACCTCTCCACCTGAAATTGACCTCTCTTGACCACTCTTTACTTTTCTGTTTTACAGGTGCAGTGATTAAAAGAAAAATTCAACACTTTCTTTCTGTTGCCCAATGCTGTAAAAAATAAATAGACAAAAAAAGGATAAAGAAAAGAAGAAAATGAATGTCACCAAAAAAAAGACCACTAGGAAAGCCTTGTACAGAAAATGAAAAAAATATAAATGAAATAAAAGAAATAAAAGAAGCCTTTAAATTCAAACAATTATATATACACATGAAGGTTAGTTGCTAAATTCAATCCATATTTCCAAGTACTACATAGATCCTAAAGTATCAAACTGTAGTGAGTAATGAGTTTGAGTCACACTTTGTTGTAATGTAATACCACTGCATGTATGGAAGATGTTACTGAAATGTATTAGTGGTATAGCAGGAAATGTATCAGTGGTATGGTATAAAATGTATTAGTTGTATAGTAGGGAATGTATTAATGGTATAGTAGGGAATGAATTATGTGGTATGGTATGAAATGTATTAGTGGTATGGTATGAAATGTATCAGTGGTATGGTATGAAATGTATTAGTGGTATAGTAGGAAATGTATTAATGGTATCGTAGGAAATGTATTAGTGGTATATTAGGAAATGTATTAGTGGTATAGTAGGAAATGTATTAGTGGTATGGTAGGAAATGTATTAGTGGTATAGTAGAAAATGTATTAGTGGTATGGTAGGAAATGTATTAGTGGTATAGTAGGAAATGTATTAGTGGTATAGCAGGAAATGTATTAGTGGTATAGTAGGAAATGTATTAGTGGTATAGTAGGAAATGTATTAGTGGTATAGTAGGAAATGTATTAGTGGTATAGTAGGAAATGTATTAGTGGTATGGTAGGGAATGTATTAGTGGTATGGTAGGAAATGTATTAGTGGTATAGTAGGAAATGTATTAGTGGTATGGTAGGGAATGTATTAGTGGTATGGTAGGAAATGTATTAGTGGTATAGTAGGGAATGTATTAGTGGTATAGTAGGAAATGTATTAGTGGTATAGTAGGGAATGTATTAGTGGTATAGTAGGAAATGTATTAGTGGTATGGTAGGGAATGTATTAGTGGTATAGTAGGAAATGTATTAGTGGTATGGTAGGGAATGTATTAGTGGTATAGTAGGAAATGTATTAGTGGTATGGTAGGGAATGTATTAGTGGTATGGTAGGAAATGTATTAGTGGTATGGTAGGAAATGTATTAGTGGTATAGTAGGAAATGTATTAGTGGTATAGTAGGAAATGTATTAGTGGTATGGTAGGGAATGTATTAGTGGTATGGTAGGAAATGTATTAGTGGTATAGTAGGAAATGTATTAGTGGTATAGTAGGAAATGTATTAGTGGTATGGTAGGAAATGTATTAGTGGTATAGTAGAAAATGTATTAGTGGTATAGTAGGAAATGTATTAGTGGTATGGTAGGGAATGTATTAGTGGTATGGTAGGAAATATATTAGCGGTATGGTAGTAGTAGCTCATAACTGTAGTAAATTATGGTTCTTTTCATAATAAATTAAAACATCAATACAAAAACAAAGTGCTTATTTTCCTATCCATAATAAACTTAAGGCTTAAAAAAAAATCAAGTTTGAAGAAATATTTGTTCATTATGAAAGGAAATTACGAAACAATTAGTGTTAATAGCACAAAAACTGTGCTAGATCGACGATGCGTGACCCTCCAACACCCCCCCAACAATTTATATTATGCAACTAGGGGTCTAAAATGGAAAATGCTGAAAAATCATGATGGCGCCACTATAAACACTTGCCTGCGCCACAATGGGCTGGGGCCTACCATCAGGCCCTACTATGAAGGCCTACCGGCGCCACAAGCCAAGACGTAAATAAATAAATAAATAAATAAATAAATAAAAAAAAGCTGACTTTGTCTATAATGCCATGTTGTAGGGTTCATCAGGGCTAACAAATATTATTATCCAATGTCATGTCTGCAATGCATGGGTAAGCCAGGAAAAGAACTTGAAGAGAACTAGATGGCCAATCTGTTGAACGTCAATAAAAATTTCCTCATCTATATGGGAGTTAGATAGTATACCCACAGACAAGATAATTAAATATACTATAATAATAATAATAGATAACAATGATAATAATAATTGCACCTGTCATAAAATAAACTATCATATTTCTAAAGCCACTCCTTCAACTTAATATGTCAGCAACCTATTGTCAATCCTTTATAGTTTGTTACCATGACTGAATAAATACAACATACTTTTAGACTACACGCTAACTGTACTTAATATATCTGGTCACCATGCTACATTCGAACTTTAATGTGACTTCCGCTCCAGAGTTTCTTTGGAGAGCTGCTCAGTGTCTGGAGACTTTCTAAGATAATTTGGACGTTTTCAAGTAGGTGGCAGGACCCACACAGGTCTCCTAGCCCGGTAGCAGCGACGGGCCATATTTGTGGCTTTACCATGTAGCAGCGACGGGCCAAATTTGTGCCATGATTTAAACCCCCCAAAAATAGATGATACATGAACTGATTACAAATGCTTTGATATATATTATGAAATGGTTTGTGTGAGTGAAGATTTTTTCCTGTTTTTCTCGCTTTGGGGGACCATTAAGAAACATGATCCCCGCTGATACCTGGTTAAAAAGTCGCAGTTTTGCTGACCGCTGCACTATATGGCTACTCTACCCAAACCTCAATCAACCTTAACTTCTGTGACTGGTCAGGACGAGCACCGTGGGGCAGCATGGGCCAAGCAAGTCATACATAATGGCAGCCACCAAATAAAATTAGCCTGCACCACTAATGGCCTGGGGTTGTCCATAACACCCCTCAAGAAAGCTTACCAGCAACACACACACACACACACACACACACAATAAATAAAAATAAACAAGTATAAAAGTAAAATAAATAAGTAAATAAAATAAGATAAATAAATAAAACTAAGAGCTGCACCCCCCCCCCCCCCCCCAGACTTGCAGGCCTAGCTTCATAATACAACAGCAGGTCAACACACACTTACCATTTAGCGAGCCGCCCTGAAGCAATACTCCATCTTAGTTCACGTGCCGGGTGCCCGACACCTGTGGAGGAAGAAGAAACAGAAGAGTTAGACGCAGGTGTTTGGCAGGTACTAACAAAATATCAATTAACGCCTCAATACACGTCACACGCCTCCACGCCCGTCACATCAACACCTGTAGACGCAACACAGCACCGTAACAGCTATATATAGATTGTCACATAAGCAGACGAACGTGTGGCACTGCGTAACACTACACACCCGTCACTGTCAAGCCTCCACACCCGTCACATTAACACCTATAGACGGAACATAGCACACCATCAGAGTATCGTAACACAGCTGATTAGTTTGCCACTCAAGCAAATAACGTTTGGCACTGCGTAACACTGAACACACGTCCGTCACTGCCAAGTCTCACAGCCGGTCACTTCACTCAGCACCGTAACATATATATAATTTCTCACGTAAGCAGAGATAATAACGTGTGGCACTCTCTGGCACTGCGTAACACTGCATACGTCCGTCACTGCCAAGCCACACCGCCGTCACAAAAAAATGTTAAAAAAAAAATGGCGGGAAGTCCCCCCTTGTAACCCAAACTAATTTCCCTTAAAACCGTATTGCAAGCACTTTCACCCTTCTATATTTTAGCTTACCTTAATTATGTTCTATTGCAGCCATGATAACCGGGGGGGGAGGGGCTGTAGGGGGTATTTAGGCGAAATTAAGAGGAGCGACTGAACGCACGTCCTCCTCTGATGGAAGTCGCCCCGGGACTGAACCTAAAATGGCGGCCGCGGCAAGCTTCTCTGCCTCGCTTCCCTCCTTTTTCACAGTGGTGCCAGATTTTTTGCTTCATACCCTCCTTCTGACCTGTAATTATATCCCAAACCCATCAATAATTAATGATCTCAAAGCGAAATATAATTAAATGCTGTTAATGTGGCGTGGACGGTAGTTTTTGGCTTATAAATCGGGAAATATGAAATGCGGACCGCGGCCATTTGACACCGCCGCGCGCCATGATAGTTCCTTCAATTACTTTATAAATGATCTCAGACGGGAATGAGTTATAAATAAATTAGTCTAAATATATGATAATAAAAGTAATGACCATAAAAGAATAAAACCCTTAGAAAATATAAAAACCCGCGAAACAAGAACCATCCGGCCATGTGCAGGCTTGCCAAATCAACTTCTTCTAGGCCTTAAAACGCAAAATTTAGGCTCTTTTCTCAGGTGTTAGGCCTAAATAGCTTCACTTTGGCTAAAGATACAAAATCTGGCTCAATTTTGACCTGTTTTTCACTATGCTTGACCTGTTTTTGACCCACAGACAGGGGTGCCACATCGCCCTGGCGTCGTATTTTTTTACTATGGTTATTATTTTATCATTATTTCATTCTCTGTCCTTCCTTTCTTTATCTCTGTGCTTCCCTGATCATTTTTTACTCAATTCTTCTTCCTCCTTTCTTTCGCTTTTTCTTGTTTTCCTTCCTCTGTTTATATTCTCCGTTTTTCCTTATTCCTTCGTTTATTCCTCTTTCTTTCCTCCTCCTCATCTTCCCTTCTTTATCTCTGTGCTTCCCTGATCATTTTTTACTCAATTCTTCTTCCTCCTTTCTTTCGCTTTTTCTTGTTTTCCTTCTTCCTCTGTTTATTCTCCGTTTTTCCCTCTTCCTCCCTTTATCCCTCTTTCTTTCCTCCTCCTCTCCTTCCCTTCTTTATCTCTGTGTTTCCCTGATCATTTTTTACTCAATTCTTCTTCCTCCTTTCTTTCGCTTTTTCTTGTTTTCCTTCCTCTGTTTATATTCTCCGTTTTTCCTTATTCCTTCATTTATTCCTCTTTCTTTCCTCCTCCTCTCCTTCCCTCCTTTATCTCTGTGCTTCCCTGATCATTTTTCACCCTATTCTTCTTCCTCCTTTAATCTTTCGCTTTTTCTTGTTTTCCTTCCTCTGTTCATATTCTCCGTTTTTCCTTATTCCTTCATTTATTCCTCTTTCTTTCCTCCTCCTCTCCTTCCCTTCTTTATCTCTGTGTTTCCCTGATCATTTTTTACTCAATTCTTCTTCCTCCTTTAATCTTTCGCTTTTTCTTGTTTTCCTTCCTCTGTTCATATTCTCCGTTTTTCCTTATTCCTTCATTTATTCCTCTTTCTTTCCTCCTCCTCTCCTTCCCTTCTTTATCTCTGTGTTTCCCTGATCATTTTTTACTCAATTCTTCTTCCTCCTTTCTTTCGCTTTTTCTTTTTTTCCTTCCTCTGTTTATATTCTCCGTTTTTCCTTATTCCTTCATTTATTCCTCTTTCTTTCCTCCTCCTCTCCTTCCCTTCTTTATCTCTGTGTTTCCCTGATCATTTTTTACTCAATTCTTCTTCCTCCTTTCTTTCGCTTTTTCTTTTTTTCCTTCCTCTGTTTATATTCTCCGTTTTTCCTTATTCCTTCATTTATTCCTCTTTCTTTCCTCCTCCTCTCCTTCCCTTCTTTATCTCTGTGCTTTCCTGATCATTTTTTACTCTGCTCTTCTTCCTCCTTTCTTTCGCATTTTCTTGTTTCCCTTCTTCCTCTGTTTCTCTGTTTTTTCCCTCTTCCTTCTTTTATTCCTCTTTCTTTCCTCCTCCTCTCCTTCCCTTCTTTATCTCTGTGTTTCCCTGATCATTTTTTACTCTGTTCTTCTTCCTCCTTTCTTTCGCATTTTCTTGTTTTCCTTCTTCCTCTGTTTATTCTCCGTTTTTCCTTATTCCTTCGTTTATTCCTCTTTCTTTCCTCCTCCTCTCCTTCCCTTCTTTATCTCTGTGCTTCCTTGATCATTTTTTACTCTATGCTTCTTCCTCCTTTCTTTCGCATTTTCTTGTTTTCCTACTTCCTCTGTTTATTCTCCGTTTTTCCTTATTCCTTCGTTTATTCCTCTTTCTTTCCTCCTCCTCCTCTTTTTTTCCTCTTATTCTTCCTTTCCTTCCTTTATTTATCCTCTTCCTCCTCTTTTTCTCCTTCCTTCCTTCCTTCTTTCTTTTTCCTCTTAATAATAATAATAATAATAATAATAATAATAATAATAATAATAATCCAACAGTCATTTATTTAACTTACATTTGACATTACTACAAGCGCCTACGTATAAATGTTTGTATAGAAATCATTACGTAAACCCTTCCTGCAGGCATGGAGTGTGTGGGAAAATGCAATATACAGACATACATCGTCGAGAATCAGCCCTTTCAACCTTATGCAAATACCTCATTCTACATTTTCCCGTTACGTACAATAGCTAGTGTATAGAAATCATTACATATAACCCTTCCTGCAAGCATGGAATGTATGGAAGAATGCAATGCAGACATACATCGTCCAGAATCAGCCCTTTCAACCTTATACAAACACCTCACTACATTTTCCCATTACATATAATAGTTAGTGTATAGAAATCATTGCATAAAGTCCTTCCTGAAAGCATGGAGTGAACGGGAGAATGCAATATAGATATACCTTATCGGCTCTGGACTTCCCGCAGCGTACCCATAAAACCCTATAAAACACTCAACATACATCGTCGAGAATCAGCCCTTTTGACATTATACAAACATCTCATTCTTTATTCTCGTTACGTATAAATTGTGTGTATAACCCTTCCTGCAAGCTTGGACTGTATGAGAGAATGCAATACAGACAAATCTTCAAAAATCTGCCCTTTCGACCTTATACAAACGTCTCGTTCTTCATTTTCCTGCTGTATGAATGCTTGTGTATAGAAATCATTACGTATAACCCTTCCTGCAAGCATGGAGTGTATGGGAGAATGCAATACAGACATACATCGTCGAGAATCAGCCCTTTCAACCTTATACGAACACCTCACTCTACATTTCCCGTTACGTATAATAGTTATAGAAATCATTGCGTAAAGCCCTTCCTAAACGCATGGAGTGTGGGGGAGAATGCAATACAGACATGCATCGTCGATAATGGGACCTTTCTATCTAATACAAACATCTTATCCTTCATTTTCCAGTTACGTGGACTTGCTTGTGTATAGAAATCATTACGTATAACCCTTCCTGCAATCATGGTGTAGGCCTATGGGAAAATGCAATGCAGACATACATCGTTGGCCCTGGAGGCCGTGGTCCCACAGCCTAATAGCCCAATAAAACGCTCAAGAAAACATACATCGTCGAGAATCAGCCCTTTTGACATTTTACAAACATCTCATTCTTTATTCTCCTGTTACGTAAAAATTTCAGTATGATAACCCTTCCTGCAAGCTCGGAGTGTATGGGAGAATACAATACAGACATACATCGTCGAGAATCAGCCCTTTCAACCTTAAACAAACACCTCACTCTTCATTTTCCTGTTACGTATAAATGTTTGTATAGAAATCATTAAGTATAACCCTTCCTGCAAGCATGGAATGTATGAAAGAATGCAATACAGACATATATCATCGAGAATGGGACCTTTCTACCTGATACAAACATCTCATTTTTCATTTTCCTGTTACGTATAAATGTTTGTATAGAAATCATTACGTATAACCCTTCCTGCAAGCATGGAATGTATGGAAGAATGCAATACAGACATATATCTTCGAGAATCAGCCCTTTCGACATCATACAAACATCTCGTTCTTCATTTTCCTGCTACGTATAAATGCTTGTGTATAGAAATCATTACGTATAACCCTTCCTGCAAGCATGGAGTGTACGGGAGAATGCAATACAGACATACATCGTCGATAATGGGACCTTTCTATCTAATACAAACATCTTATCCTTCATTTTCCTGTTACGTAGACTTGCTCGTGTATAGAAATCATTACGTATAACCCTTCCTGCAGGCATGGAGTGTATGGGAAAATGCAATACAGACGTACATCATCGGCTCTGGAGGTCGTGGTCCCACAGCCTATAACTAGCCCAATAGAGCACTCAAGAAAACATACATCGTCGAGAATCAGCCCTTTCGACATTATACAATCATCTAATTCTTTATTCTTGTTATGCATAAATTTCAGTATATATAACCCTTCCTGCAAGCTTGGAGTGTATGGGAGAATGTAATACAGACATATCTTTGACAATCAGCCCGTTCGACATTGTACAAACATCTCGTTCTTCATTTTCCTGCTACGTATAAATGCTTGTGTATAGAAATCATAATTAATAACCCTTCCTGCAAGCATGGAGTGTATGGGAGAATGCAATACAGACATACATCATAGAGAATCAGCCCTTTCGACCTTATACAAACATCTCGTTCTTCATTTTCCTGCTACGTATAAATGCTTGTGTATAGGAATCATTTTGTATAACCCTTCCTGCAAGCATGGAGTGTACGGGAGAATGCAATACAGACATACATCGTCGAGAATCAGCCCTTTCGACATTATACAAACACCTCATTCTTCATTCTCCTGTTACATATAAATTTCAGTATGTATAACCCTTCCTGCAAGCTTGGAGTGTATGGGAGAATGCAATACAGACATACATCTTCAAGAATCAGCCCTTTCAACATTATACAAACATCTCGTTCTTCATTTTCATGCTACGTACAAATGCTTGTGTATAGAAATCATTACGTATAACCCTTCCTGCAAGCATGGAGTGTGTGGAAGAATGCAATACAGACATATATCGTCGAGAATCAGCCCTTTCGATCTTATACAAATATCTCATTATTCTCGTAACATAAATTTCAGTATGTATAACCCTTCCTGCAAGCATGGAGTGTGTGGAAGAATGCAATACAGACATACATCGTCGAGAATCAGCCCTTTCAACCTTATAAAACACCTCACTCTACATTTTCTCGTTATGTATAAGTGTATAGAAATCATTGCGTAAAGCCCTTCCTGAAAGCATGGAGTGTGTGGGAAAATGCTATGCAGACATACATCATCAATAATGGGACCTTTCTATCTAATACAAACATCTTATCCTTCATTTTCCTGTTACGTAGACTTGTTTGTGTATAGAAATCATTACGTATGACCCTTCCTGCAGGCATGGAGTGTAGGCCTATGGGAAAATGCAATGCAGACATACATCGCCGGTTCTGGAGGCCGTGGTCCCACAGCCTAACTAGCCCAATAAAACACTAAAGAAAACATACATCGTCGAGAATCAGCCCTTTCGACATTATACAAACATCTCATTCTTTATTCTCCTGTTACGTATAAATTTCAGCATGTATAACCCTTCCTGCAAGCTCGGAGTGTATGAGAGAATGTAATACAGACATATATATACGAAATCAGCCCTTTCGACATTATACAAACATCTCAATCTTTCTCTTGTTATGCATAAATTTCAGTATGTATAACCCTTCTTGCAAGCTTGGAGTGTATGGGAGAATGCAATACACATACATCTTCAAGAATCAGCCCATTCGACATTATACAAACACCTCATTCTTTATTCTCGTTACGTATAAATTTCAGCATGTATAACCCTTCCTGCAAGCATGGAGTGTATGGGAGAACGCAAAACATACATACATCGTCGAGAATCAGCCCTCTCAACCTTATACAAACACCTCACTACATTTTCCCATTACATATAATAGTTAGTGTATAGAAATCATTGCATAAAGCCCTTCCTGCAAGCATGGAGTGTACGGGAGAATGCAACATAGACATACATCATCGGCTCTGGAGGTCGTGGTCCCACAGCCTATAACTAGCCACATGAAACTCAAGAAAACATAGGTACATCGTTGAGAATCAGCCCTTTTGACATTATACAAACATCTTATTCTTTAATCTCCTGTTATGCATAAATTTCAGTATGTATAACCCTTACTGCAAGCATGGAGTGTATGGAAAAATGCAATAGACATACATCTTCATGAATCAGCCCTTTCGACATTATACAAACATCTCATTCTTTATTTTCCTGCTACGTATAAATGCTTGTGTATAGAAATCAATACGTATAACCCTTCCTGCAAGCATGGAGTGTATGGGAGAATGCAATACAGACATACATCATCGGCTCTGGAGGTTGTGGTCCCACAGCCTATAACTAGCCAAATGAAACACTCAAGAAAACATACATCGTCAAGAATCAGCCATTTCAACATATAAACATCTCATTCTTTATTCTCCTGCTCCACATAAATTTAAATATCTATAACCCTTCCTGCAAGCTTGGAGTGTATGGGAGAATGCAATACGGACATATATCGTCGAGATGGGCTGGGCTGACCATCAGGCCCCATCAGGAAGAAGCCTTGGGCCGACCATCAGGATCCACCGGGAAGAAGCCTACCAGCGCAATAGGCCACGACATAAAAATATAAATAAATAAAAATAAAACTTTCCTGCATGCATGGAGTGTATGGGAGAATGCAATACAGACATGCATCAAGAATCAATCCTTTCGACCTTATACAAACACCTCATTCACAATAGACATACATCGTCGAGAATCAGCCGTCAACCTTATACAGCCATCTCAATCTTTATTTTCTTGTTACATATATTAGTTTGTTTATAGAAATCACTACGTGTAACCCTCACTGTAAGCTTGGAGTGTAGATATGGGAGAATCCAAGACAGACATACAGCTTCAAGAATCAGCCCTTTCAAAACTCAACAAACATCTTTATTCTTCATTTTCCTGTTATGTGTATTAGTTTGTGTATACAAATTACATATAACCCTTCCTGCAAGCTTGGAGTGTATGGAAAAATGCAATAAAGACATACATCTTCGAAAATCATGATCAGCCCTTTCAACCCTATACAAATCTTGTTCTTTGTCTTCCTGTTATGTACATTAGTTTGTGTATAGAAATCATTATGTGTAACCCTTCCTGCAAGCATGAAGTGTATGGGATAATGCATGAGACATATACATCAAGAATTAGCCCTTTTGACTTAAAACAAACATCTTATTCTTCGTCTTCCTGTTGCGTATAATTGCTCGTGTATAGAAATCATTACGTGTAGCCCTTACTGCAGACATACAACCTTACGTCATCAAGAATTGGCCCTCTGGAAACGGACGAAGGCATTCTAATCAACCATTTTTCCTGTTACGTACAGGTGAACAGAAATCATTACGTACAACCTGTACTGCGGACATTCAACCATACATCGTCGAGGATCAGCCCTCTCAACCGTATATGTGTGTGTCTCTGTATGGGTGAGACACTGTATAACGGGGTGTATGGTACTGTGTGTGCATTCGTGTGTTGACTTTATTTCCACACCACCTTGATTTGAGGTAAAAGTCATGGTGCGTTTTTTTCAAGAGGTGTCCCCTGTAGGCCTAATCCTCTTATCCTTGGTCAGGAAATTAATTGCTCGGGTCACTGCTGCAGCCCAAGGAGCAACAACGTAAGTGGATTTTATTTACAGACTCTTGCCTGATCTATGCTTCTCTTAAATGGAGATATTGAAGTTGGGGTGGATTAAAGTTCTGGGCAGTACACGCGTAGCAATAGCCGGAGCAGCATTGCGGGTTATTGCGATAGAGGAAGCGGAAACGAATGAGCGAGTAGCAGGAAAAATTATCATGCAGAAACCATATATAGTTGTTTGTTACAATACTCAAATCCATGGAAATTGTAAACAGCCGAAGCAGCAAAAATTGTCATGCAGAAACCATATATAATTGTTTCAATACTCAAATCCGTGGAAATTGTAAATAGCCGAAGCAGCAAAAATTGTCATGCAGAAACCATGTATAATTGTTTGTTTCAATACTCAAATCCGTGGAAATTGTAAACAGCCGAAGCAGCAAAAATTGTCATGCAGAAACCATAGTTGTTGTTAATATAGCAGCAGCAGCAAAAGGGTTAATGTGGATAGTTGAAGGTGTTAGATTTGCCATGCAGAAGCTGAAGATGTTGTTATATATATATATAGCATAGTACATATACATAAAAATATAACCCAATACCTTATCCTTAAAATATATCCTTTTGCGTAAAAATATCGCTTCGTCCATACCCTTAAATATTATCCCTCGGTACATACGTAAATATATACCTTAACACACACACTTAAATATTTTCCCATGCAGATGTTGTTAATACCCATACGTATTTTCCCATAACGCGTACTCAAAATATATCCCAATGGTAGATACGGAAATACATAGATTAGTACACACACTTACGAATATCTAACTCAATACATTGCGCTTAGAATATACGTAAATATATCGCTTCGTACATACACTTAGATATAACCCAGTACCTTACGCTTAAAATATATCGCTTCGTACATACACTTGCAAATATAAAACCCGGGATGTTGCGTTTAAATATTACATTACGCTTAGAATGTACGTAAATATATCGCTTCATACATACACTTATAGATATAACCCGGTAACTTAAGCTTAAAATATATCGCGTAGTACATACACTTACAAATATATAACCTGGGATGTTACGTTTAAATATATCGCCTTTGCAGATGCGTAAACATATCACATAGTACGTACATGCACATAAAAATAAAACCCGGTATATTACACTGTGAAATATTCCTTGCAACACACCCAGAACGTAATATAGCCTCGGTACACATTTTTTTTTTTTTTTTTAAACAGACAGCTAAAAAAGCCCACTAGTTGCTGCTCCTAAAAAGAATCCAAAGAGGTGGCCAAAAGATGCCCTGTGCCTAAATCTATGACCTCGGAATGCATTTTAAATTTATATGTAGCCTGAATCTTTCCTCTTGATGCTGCGATTCCTGTGTGATGTGTGACAGCCTTTTTCCTTCTCTTCTTCTTTCTTCTTTTCTTGGTTGTCCTGGAAGAAAAGGGAGGTTAGTGGTCAGTTTCATAATTTTCCTTTCTTTTTTTCCTTACTTTCTATTCTATTTCTTCTTTTCTTTCCTTCCCTTCCTATCCCTTCTTTCCTTTCCTTCCTATCCCTTCTCTTTCCATTTCCTTCCCTACTCTCCTAATTCCTTCCTTTCCCTTCTCTTTCCTTTCCTACCCTTCTCTTTCCATTTCCTTCCCTACTCTCCTACTTCCTTCCTTTTCACTTCTCTTTCCTTTCTTTCCCTTCTCATTCCCTTCCTAATTCCTCCCTTTCCTTCCCTTCCTATTCCTTCCCTTCTCTCCCATAATCCTATCTAGTGAAGTAGCTTTGAACACAACAAAAGCAATCAGTCGCTATACCTCTGCCAGGCATGTGAAGATACTGTTGTCAAGGCTCCATCCAGCACACCAGATACCATTGTCAAGGCTCCATCCAGCACACCAGATACCGTTGTCAAGGCTCCATCCAGCACACCCGATACCGTTGTCAAGTCTCCATCCAGCACACCACCTCTCCACACAGCCTCCTCCTCCACTCTTCTTCCGCCTCTCCACCGCCCTGAAAGAAAGTCCATTGTCAGTCGGATGAAAGTTGACAATTTCTAGATAATAATGGTTGTGTTTTTATAAGTATTGTCGCCTCAGTTTGCCTGTTTGAAAAGCCTCTCGTGGGGCTTTTCATGGACTGCTTTATGATGCTGGTGATAGTTTGAGATGACATCTGCAACTTGAACGAGAGAGAGAGAGCGAGAGAGAGAGAGAGAGAGAGAGAGAGAGAGATTATCCTCACCTAAAAATATAAGTGAATAAAAAATGAATAAGAGATTGACCTCACCTTCCTCTTCCTCATTCTCCTCCACCTCTTGTGGTCCTCGCCCCTTGCTGGCCGCTGTCTTGGTGACCTCACAGGGAAGTCGATAATGGGAGGGGGAAAAAAAAGAAAAAAAAAAAAGGGGGAGGGGGAAAGAAAAAAATAAAAATTAGTCAACGTCCTACAACACAAAGGGAGATATACTCAATATCATATGACAGTCGTAGGGCAAGATAAAGTCCCGGTCACACTGTGCAGACTCCGGGCCACGAGAACCCAGCGACTTGGGGTACATGAGGTCTTGGGAGGGAAATTTTGATGTAAAAGTGTCGCAAATCGTAAAAGATGGGGGCATAAAAGTCGATGTCAGCACAATGTGAACAGGGCTTAAGAAAGGACGTGTACAGCCACATCATCAGTCATCTCTCGTACTTCTACTACCATCTCTGTGACATGTGCACCTCTGGAGATCCAGTTCCCAATCCGGCGTGTGACAAACAACCCAGACAGTGAGTCAGACCACCCTAGCCAGCCAGCAGACGCCAAAGACGACTGTGGAGGTGTCGGCGCAGCCCTCCCCACCTTAGGGCGCCGCCGCTGCCTTACATGAGTCCCTTCACCCCGTGCCGGGTGTTACGACGTCGGGACAGTATGACGATTCACCTTCCTACCGACGGACAGGGACAGCACCAGCAGGCATACTTCACTCACAATCATGGGGGAGGTTGAGTAGAAGGTGGGGTTTGAGAGGAAAGTAAAAAGTTTTGAAAGGAAGGCAAAGATGAGAGTGTCATGGTGAGGTACTTAACTTAGTGATGCTGAGCTCCTGTTCCTGGTTCCCCTGCCATGGTTTTCAGGGCAGCCATTGGTGCTGTGGAGGGCAGCAACACACAGCACCTGAGGAGGGAAGGGAGTGTCACACCAATACCAGGCTACCAACTCTGCCAGAAAGCATCATTTACATAGATATTCAGACCACACAGAGCCTATGGTCCAGTCACATTGATCGAGGTGGGGTGTATTTTTTATTTATTTATTTTTTTTTTTTTACGTCGCGACCTATTGTGCCGGTAGGCTTCTTCCCGGTGGGGCCTGATGGTCGGCCCAAGGCTTCTTCCCGGTGGGGCCTGATGGTTGGCCCAGCCCGTTCTGGCGCAGGCGAGTGTTTATAGTGGCGCCATCTTGCATTATTAGATTAATTAATTAATTAGATCGATTAATTAATTAGACCTGAGCGGATTCAAATTAAATTTAATGCCACCAAGACTTTGCATTTCTATTTCTTATTGAATATCAACTTGAATAGAACACCTAGTTTATGTATTAATGATGAAAACCTTTGCCTCCTGCCTAAAACTTGACCTCCATCACGAAGTGCATCGACACCTCTCCACCTGAAATTGACCTCTCTTGACCACTCTTTACTTTTCTGTTTTACAGGTGCAGTGATTAAAAGAAAAATTCAACCCTTTCTTTCTGTTGCCCTATGCTGTAAAAAATAAATAAATAGACAAAAAAAGGATAAAGAAAAGAAGAAAATGAATGTCACCCAAAAAAAGACCACTAGGAAAGCCTTGTACAAAAAATGAAAAAAATATAAATAAAATAAAATAAATAAAAGAAGCCTTTAAATTCAAGCAATTATATATATACACATGAAGGTTAGTTGCTAAATTCAGTCCATATTTCCAAGTACTACATAGATCCTAAAGTATCAAACTGTAGTGAGTAATGAGTCTCCACCGCCCTGAAAGAAAGTCCATTGTCAGTCGGATAAAAGTTGATAATTTCAAGATAATAATGCTTGTGTTTTTATAAGTATTGTCGCCTCAGTTTGCCTGTTTGAAAAGCCTCTCGTGGGGCTTTTCATGGACTGCTTTATGATGCTGGTGATAGTTTGAGATGACCTCTGCACCTTTAACGAGAGAGAGAGAGAGAGAGAGAGAGAGAGAGAGAGAGAGAGAGAGAGAGAGAGAGAGAGAGAGAGAGAGATTATCCTCACCTAAAAATATAAGTGAATAAAAAATGAATAAGAGATTGACCTCACCTTCCTCTTCCTCATTCTCCTCCACCTCTTGTGGTCCTCGTCCCTGGCTGGCCGCTGTCTTGGTGACCTCACAGGGAAGTCGATAATGGGAGGGGGAAAAAAAAGAAAAAAAAAAAAAGGGGGAGGGGGAAAGAAAAAAATAAAAATTAGTCAACGTCCTACAACACAAAGGGAGATATACTCAATATCATATGACAGTCGTAGGGCAAGATAAAGTCCCGGTCACACTGTGCAGACTCCGGGCCACGAGAACCCAGCGACTTGGGGTACATGAGGTCTTGGGAGGGAAATTTTGATGTAAAAGTGTCGCAAATCGTAAAAGATGGGGGCATAAAAGTCGATGTCAGCACAATGTGAACAGGGCTTAAGAAAGGACGTGTACAGCCACATCATCAGTCATCTCTCGTACTTCTACTACCATCTCTGTGACATGTGCACCTCTGGAGATCCAGTTCCCAATCCGGCGTGTGACAAACAACCCAGACAGTGAGTCAGACCACCCTAGCCAGCCAGCAGACGCCAAAGGCGACTGTGGAGGTGTCGGCGCAGCCCTCCCCACCTTAGGGCGCCGCCGCTGCCTTACATGAGTCCCTTCACCCCGTGCCGGGTGTTACGACGTCGGGACAGTATGACGATTCACCTTCCTACCGACGGACAGGGACAGCACCAGCAGGCATACTTCACTCACAATCATGGGGGAGGTTGAGTAGAAGGTGGGGTTTGAGAGGGAAGTAAAAAGTTTTGAAAGGAAGGCAAAGATGAGAGTGTCATGGTGAGGTACTTAACTTAGTGATGCTGAGCTCCTGTTCCTGGTTCCCCTGCCGTGGTTTTCAGGGCAGCCATTGGTGCTGTGGAGGGCAGCAACACACAGCACCTGAGGAGGGAAGGGAGTGTCACACCAATACCAGGCTACCAACTCTGCCAGAAAGCATCATTTACATAGATATTCAGACCACACAGAGCCTATGGTCCAGTCACATTGATCGAGGTGGGGTGTATTTTTTTTTTTATTTATTTTTTTTTTTTTACGTCGCGACCTATTGTGCCGGTAGGCTTCTTCCCGGTGGGGCCTGATGATCGGCCCAGGGCTTCTTCCCGGTGGGGCCTGATGGTTGGCCCAGCCCGTTCTGGCGCAGGCGAGTGTTTATAGTGGCGCCATCTTGCATTATTAGATTAATTAATTAATTATTGATTAATTAGACCTGAGCGGATTCAGATTAAATTTAATGCCACCAAGACTTTGCATTTCTATTTCTTATTGAATATCAACTTGAATAGAACACCTAGTTTATATATTAATGATGAAAACCTTTGCCTCCTGCCTAAAACTTGACCTCTATCACGAAGTGCATCGACACCTCTCCACCTGAAATTGACCTCTCTTGACCACTCTTTACTTTTCTGTTTTACAGGTGCAGTGACTAAAAGAAAAATTCAACACTTTCTTTCTGTTGCCCTATGCTGTAAAATATAAATAAATAGACGAAAAAAAGATAAAGAAAAGAAGAAAATGAATGTCACCAAAAAAAAGACCACCAGGAAAGCCTTGTACAGAAAATGAAAAAAATATAAATAAAATAAAAGAAATAAAAGAAGCCTTTAAATTCAAGCAATTATATATATACACATGAAGGTTAGTTGCTAAATTCAATCCATATTTCCAAGTACTACATAGATCCTAAAGTATCAAACTGTAGTGAGTAATGAGTTTGAGTCACACTTTGTTGTAATGTAATACCACTGCATGTATGGAAGATGTTACTGAAATGTATTAGTGGTATAGCAGGAAATGTATCAGTGGTATGGTATAAAATGTATTAGTGGTATAGTAGGGAATGTATTAATGGTATAGTAGGGAATGTATTAAGTGGTATGGTATGAAATGTATTAGTGGTATGGTATGAAATGTATCAGTGGTATGGTATGAAATGTATTATAATGGTATAGTAGGAAATCTATTAATGGTATAGTAGGAAATGTATTAGTGGTATAGTAGGAAATGTATTAGTGGTATGGTAGGAAATGTATTAGTGGTATAGTAGGAAATGTATTAGTGGTATGGTAGGAAATGTATTAGTGGTATAGTAGGAAATGTATTAGTGGTATGGTAGGAAATGTATTAGTGGTATGGTAGGAAATGTATTAGTGGTATAGTAGGAAATGTATTAGTGGTATAGTAGGAAATGTATTAGTGGTATGGTAGGAAATGTATTAATGGTATAGTAGGAAATGTATTAGTGGTATAGCAGGAAATGTATTAGTGGTATAGTAGGAAATGTATTAGTGGTATAGTAGGGAATGTATTAGTGGTATAGTAGGAAATGTATTAGTGGTATGGTAGGAAATGTATTAGTGGTATAGTAGGAAATGTATTAGTGGTATGGTAGGGAATGTATTAATGGTATAGTAGGAAATGTATTAGTGGTATAGTAGGAAATGTATTAGTGGTATAGTAGGGAATGTATTAGTGGTATAGTAGGAAATGTATTAGTGGTATAGTAGGAAATGTATTAGTGGTATAGTAGGAAATGTATTAGTGGTATAGTAGGGAATGTATTAGTGGTATAGTAGGGAATGTATTAGTGGTATAGTAGGAAATGTATTAGTGGTATGGTAGGAAATGTATTAGTGGTATAGTAGGAAATGTATTAGTGGTATGGTAGGGAATGTATTAGTGGTATAGTAGGAAATGTATTAGTGGTATAGTAGGGAATGTATTAGTGGTATAGTATGAAATGTATTAGTGGTATAGTAGGAAATGTATTAGTGGTATAGTAGGAAATGTATTAGTGGTATAGTAGGGAATGTATTAGTGGTATAGTAGGGAATGTATTAGTGGTATAGTAGGAAATGTATTAGTGGTATAGTAGGAAATGTATTAGTGGTATAGCAGGAAATGTATTAGTGGTATAGTAGGAAATGTATTAGTGGTATGGTAGGAAATGTATTAGTGGTATGGTAGGAAATATATTAGCGGTATGGTAGTAGTAGCTCATAACTGTAGTAAATTATAGTTCTTTTCATAATAAATTAAAACATCAATACAAAAACAAAGTGCTTATTTTCCTATCCATAATAAACTTAAGGCTTAAAAAAAAAAAATAAAGTTTGAAGAAATATTTGTTCATTATGAAAGGAAATTACAAAACAATTAGTGTTAATAGCACAAAAACTGTGCTAGATCGACGATGCGTGACCCTCCAACACCCCCCAACAATTTATATTATGCAACTAGGGGTCTAAAATGGAAAATGCTGAAAAATCATGATGGCGCCACTATAAACACTTGCCTGCGCCACAATGGGCTGGGGCCTACCATCAGGCCCTACTATGAAGGCCTACTGGCGCCACAAGCCAAGACATAAATAAATAAATAAATAAATAAATAAATAAAAAAAAGCTGACTTTGTCTATAATGCCATGTTGTAGGGTTCATCAGGGCTAACAAATATTATTATCCAATGTCATGTCTGCAATGCATGGGTAAGCCAGGAAAAGAACTTGAAGAGAACTAGATGGCCAATCTGTTGATCGTCAATAAAAATTTCCTCATCTATATGGGAGTTAGATAGTATACCCACAGACAAGATAATTAAATATACTATAATAATAATAATAGATAACAATGATAATAATAATTGCACCTGTCATAAAATAAACTATCATATTTCTAAAGCCACTCCTTCAACTTAATATGTCAGCAACCTATTGCCAATCCTTTATAGTTTGTTACCATGACTGAATAAATACAACATACTTTTAGACTACACGCTAACTGTACTTAATATATCTGGTCACCATGCTGCATTCGAACTTTAATGTGACTTCCGCTCCAGAGTTTCTTTGGAGAGCTGCTCAGTGTTTGGAGACTTTCTAAGATAATTTGGACGTTTTCAAGTAGGTGGCAGGACCCGCACAGGTCTCTTAACCAGGTAGCAGCGACGGGCCATATTTGTGGCTTTACCATGTAGCAGCGATGGGCCAAATTTGTGCCATGATTTAAACCCCCCAAAAATAGATGACACATGAACTGATTACAAATGCTTTGATATATATTATGAAATGGTTTGTGTGTGTGAAGATTTTTTCCTGTTTTTCTCACTTTGGGGGACCATTAAGAAACATCATCCCCGCTGATACCTGGTTAAAAAGTCGCAGTTTTGCTGACCACTGCACTATATGGCTACTCTACCCAAACCTCAATCAACCTTAACTTCTGTGACTGGTCAGGACGAGCACCGTGGGGCAGCATGGGCCAAGCAAGTCATACATAATGGCAGCCACCAAATAAAATTAGCCTGCACCACTAATGGCTTGGGGTTGTCCATTAGACCCCTCAAGAAAGCTTACCAGCAACACACACACACACACACACACACACACAATAAATAAAAATAAACAAGTATAAAAGTAAAATAAATAAATAAAATAAAAGATAAATAAATAAAACTAAGAGCTGCAGCAGCACCCCCCCCCCCCCTCCGACTTGCAGGCCTAGCTTCATAATGCAACAGCAGGTCAACACACACTTACCATTTAGCGAGCCGCCCTGAAGCAATACTCCATCTTAGTTCACGTGCCGGGTGCCCGACACCTGTGGAGGAAGAAGAAACAGAAGAGTTAGACGCAGGTGTTTGGCAGGTACTAACAAAATATCAATTAACGCCTCAATACACGTCACACGCCTCCACGCCCGTCACATCAACACCTGTAGACGCAACACAGCACCGTAACAGCTATATATAGGTTGTCACATAAGCAGATGAACGTGTGGCACTGCGTAACACTACACACCCGTCACTGTCAAGCCTCCACACCCGTCACATTAACACCTATAGACGCAACATAGCACACCATCAGAGCATCGTAACACAGCTGATTAGTCTGCCACTCAAGCAGATAACGTTTGGCACTGCGTAACACTGAACACACGTCCGTCACTGCCAAGTCTCACAGCCGGTTACTTCACACAGCACCGTAACATATATATAGTTTCTCACGTAAGCAGAGATAATAACGTGTGGCATTCTCTGGCACTGCGTAACACTGCACACGTCCGTCACTGCCAAGCCTCACAGCCGGTCACTTCACACAGCACCGTAACATATATATAGTTTCTCACGTAAGCAGAGATAATAACGTGTGGCATTCTCTGGCACTGCGTAACACTGCATACGTCCGTCACTGCCAAGCCACACCGCCGTCACAAAAAATGTTAAAAAAAAATGGCGGGAAGTCCCCCCCTTGTAACCCAAACTAATTTCCCTTAAAACCGTATTGCAAGCACTTTCACCCTTCTATATTTTAGCTTACCTTAATTATGTTCTATTGCAGCCATGATAACCGGGGGGGGGAGGGGCTGTAGGGGGTATTTAGGCGAAATTAAGAGGAGCGACTGAACACACGTCCTCCTCTGATGGAAGTCGCCCCGGGACTGAACCTAAAATGGCGGCCGCGGCAAGCTTCTCTGCCTCGCTTCCCTCCTTTTTCACAGTGGTGCCAGATTTTTTGCTTCATACCCTCCTTCTGACCTGTAATTATATCCCAAACCCATCAATAATTAATGATCTCAAAGCGAAATATAATTAAATGTTGTTAATGTGGCGTGGACGGTAGTTTTTGGCTTATAAATCGGCAAATATGAAATGCGGACCGCGGCCATTTGACACCGCCGCGCGCCATGATAGTTCCTTCAATTACTTTATAAATGATCTCAGACGGGAATGAGTTATAAATAAATTAGTCTAAATATATGATAATAAAAGTAATGACCGTAAAAGAATAAAACCCTTAGAAAATATAAAAACCCGCGAAACAAGAACCATCCGGCCATGTGCAGGCTTGCCAAATCAACTTATTCTAGGCCTTAAAACGCAAAATTTAGGCTCTTTTCTCAGGTGTTAGGCCTAAATAACTTCACTTTATCTTAAAATACAAAATCTGACTCAATTTTGACCTGTTTTTCACTATGCTTGACCTGTTTTTGACCCACAGACAGGGGTGCCACATCGCCCTGGCGTCGTATTTTTTTACTATGGTTATTATTTTATCATTATTTCATTCTCTGTCCTTCCTTTCTTTATCTCTGTGCTTCCCTGATCATTTTTTACTCAATTCTTCTTCCTCCTTTCTTTCGCTTTTTCTTGTTTTCCTTCCTCTGTTTATTTTCTCCGTTTTTCCTTATTCCTTCATTTATTCCTCTTTCTTTCCTCCTCCTCTCCTTCCCTTCTTTATCTCTGTGTTTCCCTGATCATTTTTTACTCAATTCTTCTTCCTCCTTTCTTTCGGTTTTTCTTGTTTTCCTTCCTCTGTTTATTTTCTCCGTTTTTCCTTATTCCTTCATTTATTCCTCTTTCTTTCCTCCTCCTCTCCTTCCCTTCTTTATCTCTGTGTTTCCCTGATCATTTTTTACTCAATTCTTCTTCCTCCTTTCTTTCGCTTTTTCTTGTTTTCCTTCCTCTGTTTATATTCTCCGTTTTTCCTTATTCCTTCATTTATTCCTCTTTCTTTCCTCCTCCTCTCCTTCCCTTCTTTATCTCTGTGTTTCCCTGATCATTTTTTACTCAATTCTTCTTCCTCCTTTCTTTCGCTTTTTCTTTTTTTCCTTCCTCTGTTTATATTCTCCGTTTTTCCTTATTCCTTCATTTATTCCTCTTTCTTTCCTCCTCCTCTCCTTCCCTTCTTTATCTCTGTGTTTCCCTGATCATTTTTTACTCAATTCTTCTTCCTCCTTTCTTTCGCTTTTTCTTGTTTTCCTTCCTCTGTTTATATTCTCCGTTTTTCCTTATTCCTTCATTTATTCCTCTTTCTTTCCTCCTCCTCTCCTTCCCTTCTTTATCTCTGTGTTTCCCTGATCATTTTTTACTCAATTCTTCTTCCTCCTTTCTTTCGCTTTTTCTTGTTTTCCTTCCTCTGTTTATATTCTCCGTTTTTCCTTATTCCTTCATTCCTCTTTCTTTCCTCCTCCTCTCCTTCCCTTCTTTATCTCTGTGCTTTCCTGATCATTTTTTACTCTGCTCTTCTTCCTCCTTTCTTTCGCATTTTCTTGTTTCCCTTCTTCCTCTGTTTCTGTTTTTTCCCTCTTCCTTCTTTTATTCCTCTTTCTTTCCTCCTCCTCTCCTTCCCTTCTTTATCTCTGTGTTTCCCTGATCATTTTTTACTCTGTTCTTCTTCCTCCTTTCTTTCGCATTTTCTTGTTTTCCTTCTTCCTCTGTTTATTCTCCGTTTTTCCTTATTCCTTCGTTTATTCCTCTTTCTTTCCTCCTCCTCTCCTTCCCTTCTTTATCTCTGTGCTTCCTTGATCATTTTTTACTCTATGCTTCTTCCTCCTTTCTTTCGCATTTTCTTGTTTTCCTACTTCCTCTGTTTATTCTCCGTTTTTCCTTGTTCCTTCGTTTATTCCTCTTTCTTTCCTCCTCCTCCTCTTTTTTTCCTCTTATTCTTCCTTTCCTTCCTTTATTTATCCTCTTCCTCCTCTTTTTCTCCTTCCTTCCTTCCTTCTTTCTTTTTCCTCTTAATAATAATAATAATAATAATAATAATAATAATAATAATCCAACAGTCATTTATTTAACTTACATTTGACATTACTACAAGCGCCTACGTATAAATGTTTGTATAGAAATCATTACGTAAACCCTTCCTGCAGGCATGGAGTGTGTGGGAAAATGCAATATACAGACATACATCGTCGAGAATCAGCCCTTTCAACCTTATGCAAATACCTCACTCTACATTTTCCCGTTACGTACAATAGCTAGTGTATAGAAATCATTACATATAACCCTTCCTGCAAGCATGGAATGTATGGAAGAATGCAATGCAGACATACATCGTCCAGAATCAGCCCTTTCAACCTTATACAAACACCTCACTACATTTTCCCATTACATATAATAGTTAGTGTATAGAAATCATTGCATAAAGTCCTTCCTGAAAGCATGGAGTGAACGGGAGAATGCAATATAGATATACATTATCGGCTCTGGACTTCCCGCAGCGTAGCTACCCATAAAACCCTATAAAACACTCAACATACATCGTCGAGAATCAGCCCTTTTGACATTATACAAACATCTCATTCTTTATTCTCGTTACGTATAAATTGTGTGTATAACCCTTCCTGCAAGCTTGGACTGTATGAGAGAATGCAATACAGACATAAATCTTCAAAAATCTGCCCTTTCGACCTTATACAAACGTCTCGTTCTTCATTTTCCTGCTGTATGAATGCTTGTGTATAGAAATCATTACGTATAACCCTTCCTGCAAGCATGGAGTGTATGGGAGAATGCAATACATACATACATCGTCGAGAATCAGCCCTTTCAACCTTATACGAACACCTCGTTCTACATTTCCCGTTACGTATAATAGTTATAGAAATCATTGCGTAAAGCCCTTTCTAAAAGCATGGAGTGTGGGGGTGAATGAAATTCAGAGATGCATCGTCGATAATGGGAGCTTTCTATCTAATACAAACATGTTATCCTTCATTTTCCAGTTACGTGGACTTGCTTGTGTATAGAAATCATTACGTATAACCCTTCCTGCAAGCATGGACTGTATGGGAATGCAATACAGACATACATCGTCGAGAATCAGCCCTTTCGACATTATACAAACATCTCATTCTTCATTCTCCTGTTACGTATAAATTTGTGTATAGAAATCATTATGTATAACCCTTCTTGCAAGCTTGGAGTGTATGGGAGAATGCAATACAGACATACATCTTCAAGAATCAGCCCTTTCAACATTATACAAACATCTCGATCGTTCTTCATTTTCATGCTACGTACAAATGCTTGTGTATAGAAATCATTACGTATAACCCTTCCTGCAAGCATGGAGTGTGTGGAAGAATGCAATACAGACATATATCGTCGAGAATCAGCCCTTTCGATCTTATACAAATATCTCATTCTTTATTCTCGTAACATAAATTTCAGTATGTATAACCCTTCCTGCAAGCATGGAGTGTGTGGAAGAATGCAATACAGACATACATCGTCGAGAATCAGCCCTTTCAACCTTATAAAACACCTCACTCTACATTTTCTCGTTAAGTACAATAGTGTATAGAAATCATTGCGTAAAGCCCTTCCTGAAAGCATGGAGTGTGTGGGAATATGCTATGCAGACATACATCATCAATAATGGGACCTTTCTATCTAATACAAACATCTTATCCTTCATTTTCCTGTTACGTAGACTTGCTTGTGTATAGAAATCATTACGTATAACCCTTCCTGCAGGCATGGAGTGTAGGCCTATGGGAAAATGCAAAGCAGACATACATCGTCGGTTCTGGAGGCCGTGGTCCCACAGCCTAACTAGCCCAATAAAACACTCAAGAAAACATACATCGTCGAGAATCAGCCCTTTCGACATTATACAAACATCTCATTCTTTATTCTCCTGTTACGTATAAATTTGAGCATGTATAACCCTTCCTGCAAGTTCGGAGTGTATGAGAGAATGTAATACAGACATATATCTACGAAATCAGCCCTTTCGACATTATACAAACATCTCAATCTTTATTCTCTTGTTATGCATAAATTTCAGTATGTATAACCCTTCTTGCAAGCTTGGAGTGTATGGGAGAATGCAATACACATACATCTTCAAGAATCAGCCCTTTCGACATTATACAAACACCTCATTCTTTTATTTCAGTATGTATAACCCTTCCTGCAAGCATGGAGTGTATGGGAGAATGCAAAACATACATACATCGTCGAGAATCAGCCCTTTCAACCTTATACAAACACCTCACTACATTTTCCCATTACATATAATAGTTAGTGTATAGAAATCATTGCATAAAGCCCTTCCTGAAAGCATGGAGTGTATGGGAGAATGCAATATAGACATACATCGTCGGCTCTGGAGGTCGTGGTCCCACAGCCTATAACTAGCCGCATAAAACTCAAGAAAACATAGGTACATCGTTGAGAATCAGCCCTTTTGACATTATACAAACATCTTATTCTTTAATCTCCTGTTATGCATAAATTTCAGTATGTATAACCCTTACTGCAAGCATGGAGTGTATGGAAAAATGCAATACAGACATACATCTTCAAGAATCATCCCTTTCGACATTATACAAACATCTCATTCTTTGTTCTCCCGTTACGTATAAATTTCAGCATGTATAACCCCTCCTGCAAGCATGGAATGTAAGGGAGAATGTAATACAGACATATATCTTCGAGAATCAACCCTTTCGACATTATACAAACATCTCGTTCTTCATTTTCCTGCTACGTATAAATGCTTGTGTATAGAAATCAATACGTATAACCCTTCCTGCAAGCATGGAGTGTATGGGAGAATGCAATACAGACATACATCATCGGCTCTGGAGGTCGTGGTCCCACAGCCTATAACTAGCCCAATGAAACACTCGAGAAAACATACATCGTCGAGAATTAGCCATTTCAACATTATATAAACATCTCATTCTTTATTCTCCTGCTCCGCATAAATTTAAATATCTATAACCCTTCCTGCAAGCTTGAAGTGTATGGGAGAATGCAATACGGACATATATCGTCGAGATGGGCTGGGGTGACCATCAGGCCCCACCAGGAAGAAGCCTTGGGCCGACCATCAGGATCCACTGGGAAGAAGCCTACCAGCGCAATAGGCCACGACATAAAAATATAAATAAATAAAAATAAAACTTTCCTGCAAGCATGGAGTGTATGGGAGAATGCAATACAGACATACATCAATAATCAATCCTTTCGACCTTATACAAACACCTCATTCACAATACAGACATACATCGTCGAGAATCGGCCCTGTCAACCTTATACAGCCATCTCAATCTTTATTTTCTTGTTACATATATTAGTTTGTGTATAGAAATCACGTGTAACTCTCACTGTAAGCTTGGAGTGTAGATATGGGAGAATCCAAGACAGACATATAGCTTCAAGAATCAGCCCTTTCAAAATTCAACAAACATCTTTATTCTTCATTTTCCTGTTATGTGTATTAGTTTGTGTGTAGAAATTACATATAACCCTTCCTGCAAGCTTGGAGTGTATGGATAAATGCAATAAAGACATACATCTTCGAAAAATGGTTGATCAGCCCTTTCAACCCTATACAAATCTTGTTCTTCTTCTTCCTGTTATTAGTTTGAGTATAGAAATCATTATGTGTAACCCTTCCTGCAAGCATGGAGTGTATGGGATAATGCATTATACATATATATCATCAAGAATCAGCCCTTTTGACCTTAAACAAACATTCTTCGTCTTCCTCTTACGTATAACTGCTCGTGTATAGAAATCATTACGTGTAGCCCTTACTGCAGACATACAACCTTACGTCATCAAGAATTGGCCCTCTGGAAATGGACCAAGGCATTCTAATCAACCATTTTTCCTGTTACGTACAGGTGAACAGAAATCATTACGTACAACCTGTACTGCGGACATTCAACCATACATCATCGAGGATCAGCCCTCTCAACCGTGTGTGTGTGTGTCCCTGTATGGGTGAGACACTGTATAACGGGGTGTATGGTACTGTGTGTGCATTCGTGTGTTGACTTTATTTCCACACCACCTTGATTTGAGGTAAAAGTCATGGTGCGTTTTTTTCAAGAGGTGTCCCCTGTAGGCCTAATCCTCTTATCCTTGGTCAGGAAATTAATTGCTCGGGTCACTGCTGCAGCCCAAGGAGCAACAACGCAAGTGGATTTTATTTACAGACTCTTGCCTGGTCTATGCTTCTCTTAAATGGAGATATTGAAGTTGGGGTGGATTAAAGTTCTGGGCAGTACACGCGTAGTAATAGCCGGAGCAGCATTGCGGGTTATTGCGATAGAGGAAGCGGAAACGAATGAGCGAATAGCAGCAAAAATTATCATGCAGAAACCATATATAGTTGTTTGTTACAATACTCAAATCCATGGAAATTGTAAACAGCCGAAGCAGCAAAAATTGTCATGCAGAAACCATATATAATTGTTTGTTTCAATACTCAAATCCGTGGAAATTGTAAATAGCCGAAGCAGCAAAAATTGTCATGCAGAAACCATGTATAATTGTTTGTTTCAATACTCAAATCCGTGGAAATTGTAAATAGCCAAAGCAGCGAAAATTGTCATGCAGAAACCATAGTTGTTGTTAATATAGCAGCAGCAGCAAAAGGGTTAATGTGGATAGTCGAAGAGGATGTTAGATTTGCCATGCAGAAGCCAAAGATGTTGTTATATATATAGCATAGTACATATACGTAGAAATATAACCCAATACCTTATCCTTAAAATATATCCTTTTGTGTAAATATATCGCTTCGACCATACCCTTAAATATTATCCCTCGGTACATACGTAAATATATACCTTAACACATACACTTAAATATTTTCCCATGCAGATGTTGTTAATAGCCATACGTATTTTCCCATAGCACGTACTCAAAATATATCCCAATGGTAGATACGGAAATACATAGATTAGTACACACACTTACGAATATCTAACTCAATACATTGCGCTTAGAATATACGTAAATATATCGCTTCGTACATACACTTACAGATATAACCCAGTACCTTGGGCTTAAAATATATCGCTTCATACATACACTTGCAAATATATAACCCGGGATGTTGCGTTTAAATATTACATTACGCTTAGAATGTACGTAAATATATCGCTTCATACATACTTATAGATATAACCCGGTAACTTAAGCTTAAAATATATCGCTTAGTACATACACTTACAAATATATAACCCGGGATGTTACGTTTAAATATATCGCCTTCGCAGATGCGTAAACATATCACATAGTACATACATGCACGTAAAAATATAACCCGGTATATTACACGGTGAAATATTCCTTGCAACACACCCAGAACATAATATAGCCTTGGTACACATTTTATTTTCTTTAAACAGAGGAGACAGCTAAAAAAAAAAAAAAAAAAAAAAAAAACAAAGCCCGCTAGTTGCTGCTCCTAAAAAGAATCCAAAGAGGTGGCCAAAAGATGCCCTGTGCCTAAATCTATGACCTCGGAATGCATTTTAAATTTATATGTAGCCTGAATCTTTCCTCTTGATGCTGCGATTCCTGTGTGATGTGTGACAGCCTTTTTCTCTTCTGTCTTTTTCCTTCTCTTCTTCTTTCTTCTTTTCTTGGTTGTCCTGGAAGAAAAGGGAGGTTAGTGGTCAGTTTCATAATTTTCCTTTCTTTTTTTCCTTACTTTCTATTCTATTTCTTCTTTTCTTTCCTTCCCATCCCTTCCTATCCCTTCTTTCCTTTCCTTCCTATCCCTTCTCTTTCCATTTCCTTCCCTAATCTCCTAATTCCTTCCTTTCCCTTCTCTTTCCTTTCCTACCCTTCTTTTTCCTTTCTTTCCCTTCTCATTCCCTTCCTAATTCCTCCCTTTCCTTCCCTTCCTATTCCTTCCTTTCCTATTCCTTCCCTTCTCTCCCATAATCCTATCTAGTGAAGCAGCTTTGAACACAACGAAAGCAATCAGTCGCTATACCTCTGCCAGGCGTGTGAAGATACTGTTGTCAAGGCTCCATCCAGCACACCAGATACCATTGCCAAGGCTCCATCCAGCACACCAGATACCGTTGTCAAGTCTCCATCCAGCACACCACCACTCCACACAGCCTCCTCCTCCACTCTTCTTCCGCCTCTCCACCGCCCTGAAAGAAAGTCCATTGTCAGTCGGATAAAAGTTGACAATTTCTAGATAATAATGGTTGTGTTTTTATAAGTATTGTCGCCTCAGTTTGCCTGTTTGAAGTCTCTCGTGGGGCTTTTCATGGACTGCTTTATGATACTGGTGAGAGTTTGAGATGACCTCTGCACCTTGAACAAGAGAGAGAGAGAGAGAGAGAGAGAGAGAGAGAGAGATTATCCTCACCTAAAAATATAAGTGAATAAAAAATGAGTAAGAGATTGACCTCACCTTCCTCTTCCTCATTCTCCTCCACCTCTTGTGGTCCTCGTCCCTGGCTGGCCGCTGTCTTGGTGACCTCACAGGGAAGTCGATAATGGGAGGGGGAAAAAAAATAAAAAAAAAGGGGGAGGGGGAAAAAAAATAAAAATTAGTCAACGTCCTACAACACAAAGGGAGATATACTCAATATCATATGACAGTCGTAGGGCAAGATAAAGTCCCGGTCACACTGTGCAGACTCCGGGCCACGAGAACCCAGCGACTTGGGGTACATGAGGTCTTGGGAGGGAAATTTTGATGTAAAAGTGTCGCAAATCGTAAAAGATGGGGGCATAAAAGTCGATGTCAGCACAATGTGAACAGGGCTTAAGAAAGGACGTGTACAGCCACATCATCAGTCATCTCTCGTACTTCTACTACCATCTCTGTGACATGTGCACCTCTGGAGATCCAGTTCCCAATCCGGCGTGCGACAAACAACCCAGACAGTGAGTCAAACCACCCTAGCCAGCCAGCAGACGCCAGAGACGACTGTGGAGGTGTCGGCGCAGCCCTCCCCACCTTAGGGCGCCGCCGCTGCCTTACATGAGTCCCTTCACCCCGTGCCGGGTGTTACGACGTCGGGACAGTATGACGATTCACCTTCCTACCGACGGACAGGGACAGCACCAGCAGGCATACTTCACTCACAATCATGGGGGAGGTTGAGTAGAAGGTGGGGTTTGAGAGGGAAGTAAAAAGTTTTGAAAGGAAGGCAAAGATGAGAGTGTCATGGTGAGGTACTTAACTTAGTGATGCTGAGCTCCTGTTCCTGGTTCCCCTGCCATGGTTTTCAGGGCAGCCATTGGTGCTGTGGAGGGCAGCAACACACAGCACCTGAGGAGGGAAGGGAGTGTCACACCAATACCAGGCTACCAACTCTGCCAGAAAGCATCATTTACATAGATATTCAGACCACACAGAGCCTATGGTCCAGTCACATTGATCGAGGTGGGGTGTATTTTATTTTATTTTTTTTTTTTTTTTACGTCGCGACCTATTGTGCCGGTAGGCTTCTTCCCGGTGGGGCCTGATGGTCGGCCCAAGGCTTCTTCCCGGTGGGGCCTGATGGTTGGCCCAGCCCGTTCTGGCGCAGGCGAGTGTTTATAGTGGCGCCATCTTGCATTATTAGATTAATTAATTAATTAGATCGATTAATTAATTAGACCTGAGCGGATTCAAATTAAATTTAATGCCACCAAGACTTTGCATTTCTATTTCTTATTGAATATCAACTTGAATAGAACACCTAGTTTATGTATTAATGATGAAAACCTTTGCCTCCTGCCTAAAACTTGACCTCCATCACGAAGTGCATCGACACCTCTCCACCTGAAATTGACCTCTCTTGACCACTCTTTACTTTTCTGTTTTACAGGTGCAGTGATTAAAAGAAAAATTCAACCCTTTCTTTCTGTTGCCCTATGCTGTAAAAAATAAATAAGTAGACAAAAAAAGGATAAAGAAAAGAAGAAAATGAATGTCACCCAAAAAAAGACCACTAGGAAAGCCTTGTACAAAAAATGAAAAAAATATAAATAAAATAAAATAAATAAAAGAAGCCTTTAAATTCAAGCAATTATATATATACACATGAAGGTTAGTTGCTAAATTCAATCCATATTTCCGAGTACTACATAGATCATAAAGTATCAAACTGTAGTGAGTAATGAGTCTCCACCGCCCTGAAAGAAAGTCCATTGTCAGTCGGATAAAAGTTGATAATTTCAAGATAATAATGCTTGTGTTTTTATAAGTATTGTCGCCTCAGTTTGCCTGTTTGAAAAGCCTCTCGTGGGGCTTTTCGTGGACTGCTTTATGATGCTGGTGATAGTTTGAGATGACCTCTGCACCTTGAACAAGAGAGAGAGAGAGAGAGAGAGAGAGAGAGAGAGAGAGAGAGAGAGAGAGATTATCCTCACCTAAAAATATAAGTGAATAAAAAATGAATAAGAGATTGACCTCACCTTCCTCTTCCTCATTCTCCTCCACCTCTTGTGGTCCTCGTCCCTGGCTGGCCGCTGTCTTGGTGACCTCACAGGGAAGTCGATAATGGGAGGGGGAAAAAAAAGAAAAAAAAAAAGGGGGAGGGGGAAAGAAAAAATAAAAATTAGTCAACGTCCTACAACACAAAGGGAGATATACTCAATATCATATGACAGTCGTAGGGCAAGATAAAGTCCCGGTCACACTGTGCAGACTCCGGGCCACGAGAACCCAGCGACTTGGGGTACATGAGGTCTTGGGAGGGAAATTTTGATGTAAAAGTGTCGCAAATCGTAAAAGATGGGGGCATAAAAGTCGATGTCAGCACAATGTGAACAGGGCTTAAGAAAGGACGTGTACAGCCACATCATCAGTCATCTCTCGTACTTCTACTACCATCTCTGTGACATGTGCACCTCTGGAGATCCAGTTCCCAATCCGGCGTGTGACAAACAACCCAGACAGTGAGTCAGACCACCCTAGCCAGCCAGCAGACGCCAGAGACGACTGTGGAGGTGTCGGCGCAGCCCTCCCCACCTTAGGGCGCCGCCGCTGCCTTACATGAGTCCCTTCACCCCGTGCCGGGTGTTACGACGTCGGGACAGTATGACGATTCACCTTCCTACCGACGGACAGGGACAGCACCAGCAGGCATACTTCACTCACAATCATGGGGGAGGTTGAGTAGAAGGTGGGGTTTGAGAGGGAAGTAAAAAGTTTTGAAAGGAAGGCAAAGATGAGAGTGTCATGGTGAGGTACTTAACTTAGTGATGCTGAGCTCCTGTTCCTGGTTCCCCTGCCATGGTTTTCAGGGCAGCCATTGGTGCTGTGGAGGGCAGCAACACACAGCACCTGAGGAGGGAAGGGAGTGTCACACCAATACCAGGCTACCAACTCTGCCAGAAAGCATCATTTACATAGATATTCAGACCACACAGAGCCTATGGTCCAGTCACATTGATCGAGGTGGGGTGTATTTTTTTTTTTTTTACGTCGCGGCCTATTGTGCCGGTAGGCTTCTTCCCGGTGGGGCCTGATGGTCGGCCCAAGGCTTCTTCCCGGTGGGGCCTGATGGTTGGCCCAGCCTGTTCTGGCGCAGGCGAGTGTTTATAGTGGCGCCGTCTTGCATTATTAGATTAATTAATTAATTAGATTGATTAATTAATTAGACCTAAGCGGATTCAAATTAAATTTAATGCCACCAAGACTTTGCATTTCTATTTCTTATTGAATATCAACTTGAATAGAACACCTAGTTTATATATTAATGATGAAAACCTTTGCCTCCTGCCTAAAACTTGACCTCTATCACGAAGTGCATCGACACCTCTCCACCTGAAATTGACCTCTCTTGACCACTCTTTACTTTTCTGTTTTACAGGTGCAGTGATTAAAAGAAAAATTCAACCCTTTCTTTCTGTTGCCCTATGCTGTAAAAAATAAATAAATAGACGAAAAAAGGATAAAGAAAAGAAGAAAATGAATGTCACCCAAAAAAAAAGGCCACTAGGAAAGCCTTGTACAGAAAATAAAAAAAATATAAATAAAATAAAATAAATAAAAGAAGCCTTTAAATTCAAACAATTATATATACACATGAAGGTTAGTTGCTAAATTCAGTCCATATTTCCAAGTACTACATAGATCCTAAAGTATCAAACTGAGGTGAGTAATGAGTTTGAGTCACACTTTGTTGTAATGTAATACCACTGCATGTATATATGGAAGATGTTACTGAAATGTATTAGTGGTATAGCAGGAAATGTATCAGTGGTATGGTATAAAATGTATTAGTGGTATAGTAGGGAATGTATTAATGGTATAGTAGGGAATGAATTATGTGGTATGGTAGGAAATGTATTAGTGGTATGGTATGAAAGGTATCAGTGGTATGGTATGAAATGTATTAGTGGTATAGTGGGGAATGTATTAATGGTATAGTAGGAAACATATTAGTGGTATAGTAGGAAATGTATTAGTGGTATGGTAGGAAATGTATTAGTGGTATGGTAGGAAATGTATTAGTCATATAGTAGGAAATGTATTAGTGGTATGGTAGGAAATGTATTAGTGGTATAGTAGGAAATGTATTAGTGGTATAGTAGGAAATGTATTAGTGGTATAGTAGGAAATGTATTAGTGGTATAGTAGGAAAAGTATTAGTGTTATAGTAAATGGGTATATGGAAATGTATTAGTCATATAGTAGGAAATGTATTAGTGGTATGGTAGGAAATGTATTAGTGGTATGGTAGGAAATGTATTAGTCATATAGTAGGAAATGTATTAGTGGTATGGTAGGAAATGTATTAGTGGTATGGTAGGAAATGTATTACTGGTATGGTAGGAAATGTATTAGTGGTATAGTAGGAAATGTATTAGTGGTATAGTAGGAAATGTATTAGTGGTATAGTAGGAAATGTATTAGTGGTATAGTAGGAAATGTATTAGTGGTATAGTAGGAAATGTATTAGTGGTATAGTAGGAAATGTATTAGTGGTATAGTAGGAAATGTATTAGTGGTATAGTAGGAAATGTATTAGTGGTATGGTAGGGAATGTATTAGTGGTATGGTAGGAAATATATTAGCGGTATGGTAGTAGTAGCTCATAACTGTAGTAAATTATAGTTCTTTTCATAATAAATTAAAACATCAATACAAAAACAAAGTGCTTATTTTCCTATCCATAATAAACTTAAGGCTTAAAAAAAATCAAGTTTGAAGAAATATTTGTTCATTATGAAAGGAAATTACGAAACAATTAGTGTTAATAGCACAAAAACTGTGCTAGATCGACGATGCGTGACCCTCCAACACCCCCCAACAATTTATATTATGCAACTAGGGGTCTAAAATGGAAAATGCTGAAAAATCATGATGGCGCCACTATAAACACTTGCCTGCACCACAATGGGCTGGGGCCTACCATCAGGCCCTACTATGAAGGCCTACCGGCGCCACAAGCCAAGACGTAAAAAAAAAAAAAATAAATAAATAAATAAATAAATAAAAAAGAGCTGACTTTGTCTATAATGCCATGTTGTAGGGTTCATCAGGGCTAACAAATATTATTATCCAATGTCATGTCTACAATGCATGGGTAAGCCAGGAAAACAACTTGAAGAGAACAAGATGGCCAATCTGTTGATCGTCAATAAAAATTTCCTCATCTATATGGGAGTTAGATAGTATACCCACAGACAAGATAATTAAATATACTATAATAATAATAATAGATAACAATGATAATAATAATTGCAGCTGTCATAAAATAAACTATCATATTTCTAAAGCCACTCCTTCAACTTAATATGTCAGCAACCTATTGTCAATCCTTTATAGTTTGTTACCATGACTGAATAAATACAACATACTTTTAGACTACACGCTAACTGTACTTAATATATCTGGTCACCATGCTACATTCGAACTTTAATGTGACTTCCGCTCCAGAGTTTCTTTGGAGAGCTGCTCAGTGTCTGGAGACTTTCTAAGATAATTTGGACGTTTTCAAGTAGGTGGCAGGACCCGCACAGGTCTCTTAACCCGGTAGCAGCGACGGGCCATATTTGTGGCTTTACCATGTAGCAGCGACGGGCCAAATTTGTGCCATGATTTAAACCCAAAAAAAATAGATGACACATGAACTGATTAAAAATGCTTTGATATATATTATGAAATGGTTTGTGAGTGAAGATTTTTTCCTGTTTTTTCTCGCTTGGGGGGACCATTAAGAAACATGATCCCCGCTGATACCTGGTTAAAAAGTCGCAGTTTTGCTAACCGCTGCACTATATGGCTACTCTACCCAAACCTCAATCAACCTTAACTTCTGTGAGTGGTCAGGACGAGCACCGTGGCGCAGCATGGGCCAAGCAAGTCATACATAATGGCAGCCTCCAAATAAAATTAGCCTGCACCACTAATGGGCTGGGGTTGTCCATAACACCCCTCAAGAAAGCTTACCAGCAACACACACACACACACACACGCACACACACAATAAATAAAAATAAACAAGTATAAAAGTAAAATAAATAAATAAGTAAATAAAATATAAGATAAATAAATAAAACTAAAAGCTGCAGCCCCCCCCTACTTGCAGGCCTAGGCTTTATAATACAACAGCAGGTCAACACACACTTACCATTTAGCGAGCCGCCCTGAAGCAATACTCCATCTTAGTTCACGTGCCGGGTGCCCGACACCTGTGGAGGAAGAAGAAACAGAAGAGTTAGACGCAGGTGTTTGGCAGGTACTAACACAATATCAATTAACGCCTCAACAAACGTCACACGCCTCCACGCCCGTCACATCAACACCTGTAGACGCAACACAGCACATTAACAGCTATATATAGGTTGTCACATAAGCAGATGAACGTGTGGCACTGCGTAACACTACACACCCGTCACTGTCAAGCCTCCACACCCGTCACATTAACACCTATAGACGCAACATAGCACACCATCAGAGCAGCGTAACACAGCTGATTAGTCTGCCACTCAAGCAGATAACGTTTGGCACTGCGTAACACTGAACACACGTCCGTCACTACCAAGTCTCACAGCCGGTCACTTCACACAGCACCGTAACATATATATAGTTTCTCACGTAAGCAGAGATAATAACGTGTGGCATTCTCTGGCACTGCGTAACACTGCACACGTCCGTCACTGCCAAGCCTCATAGCCGGTCACTTCACACAGCACCGTAACATATATATAGTTTCTCACGTAAGCAGAGATAATAACGTGTGGCATTCTCTGGCACTGCGTAACACTGCATACGTCCGTCACTGCCAAGCCACACCGCCGTCACAAAAAATGAGTTAAAAAAAAATGGCGGGAAGTCCCCCCTTGTAACCCAAACTAATTTCCCTTAAAACCGTATTGCAAGCACTTTCACCCTTCTATATTTTAGCTTACCTTAATTATGTTCTATTGCAGCCATGATAACCGGGGGGGGAGGGGCTGTAGGGGGTATTTAGGCGAAATTAAGAGGAGCGACTGAACGCACGTCCTCCTCTGATGGAAGTCGCCCCGGGACTGAACCTAAAATGGCGGCCGCGGCAAACTTCTCTGCCTCGCTTCCCTCCTTTTTCACAGTGGTGCCAGATTTTTGGCTTCATACCCTCCTTCTGACCTGTAATTATATCTCAAACCCATCAATAATTAATGATCTCAAAGCGAAATATAATTAAATGTTGTTAATGTGGCGTGGACGGTAGTTTTTGGCTTATAAATCGGCAAATATGAAATGCGGACCGCGGCCATTTGACACCGCCGCGCGCCATGATAGTTCCTTCAATTACTTTATAAATGATCTCAGACGGGAATGAGTTATAAATAAATTAGTCTAAATATATGATAATAAAAGTAATGACCGTAAAAGAATAAAACCCTTAGAAAATATAAAAACCCGCGAAACAAGAACCATCCGGCCATGTGCAGGCTTGCCAAATCAACTTCTTCTAGGCCTTAAAACGCAAAATTTAGGCTCTTTTCTCAGGTGTTAGGCCAAAATAACTTCACTTTATCTTAAAATACAAAATCTGACTCAATTTTGACCTGTTTTTCACTATGCTTGACCTGTTTTTGACCCACAGACAGGGGTGCCACATCGCCCTGGCGTCGTATTTTTTTACTATGGTTATTATTTTATCATTATTTCATTCTCTGTCCTTCCTTTCTTTATCTCTGTGCTTCCCTGATCATTTTTTACTCAATTCTTCTTCCTCCTTTCTTTCGCTTTTTCTTGTTTTCCTTCCTCTGTTTATATTCTCCGTTTTTCCTTATTCCTTCATTTATTCCTCTTTCTTTCCTCCTCCTCTCCTTCCCTTCTTTATCTCTGTGTTTCCCTGATCATTTTCACTCAATTCTTCTTCCTCCTTTCTTTCGCTTTTTCTTGTTTTCCTTCCTCTGTTTATATTCTCCGTTTTTCCTTATTCCTTCATTTATTCCTCTTTCTTTCCTCCTCCTCTCCTTCCCTTCTTTATCTCTGTGTTTCCCTGATCATTTTTTACTCAATTCTTCTTCCTCCTTTCTTTCGCTTTTTCTTGTTTTCCTTCCTCTGTTTATATTCTCCGTTTTTCCTTATTCCTTCATTTATTCCTCTTTCTTTCCTCCTCCTCTCCTTCCCTTCTTTATCTCTGTGTTTCCCTGATCATTTTTTACTCTGTTCTTCTTCCTCCTTTCTTTCGCATTTTCTTGTTTTCCTTCTTCCTCTGTTTATTCTCCGTTTTTCCTTATTCCTTCGTTTATTCCTCTTTCTTTCCTCCTCCTCTCCTTCCCTTCTTTATCTCTGTGCTTCCTTGATCATTTTTTACTCTATGCTTCTTCCTCCTTTCTTTCGCATTTTCTTGTTTCCCTTCTTCCTCTGTTTCTTTGTTTTTTTCCCTCTTCCTTCTTTTATTCCTCTTCCTTTCCTCCTCCTCTCCTTCCCTTCTTTATCTCTGTGCTTCCCTGATCATTTTTCACTCAATTCTTCTTCCTCCTTTCTTTCGCTTTTTCTTGTTTTCCTTCTTCCTCTGTTTATTCTCCGTTTTTCCTTATTCCTTCGTTTATTCCTCTTTCTTTCCTCCTCCTCTCCTTCCCTTCTTTATCTCTGTGTTTCCCTGATCATTTTTTACTCAATTCTTCTTCCTCCTTTCTTTCGCTTTTTCTTGTTTTCCTTCCTCTGTTTATTTTCTCCGTTTTTCCTTATTCCTTCATTTATTCCTCTTTCTTTCCTCCTCCTCTCCTTCCTTTCTATATCTCTGTGTTTCCCTGATCATTCTTTACTCAATTCTTCTTCCTCCTTTCTTTCGCTTTTTCTTGTTTTCCTTCCTCTGTTTATATTCTCCGTTTTTCCTTATTCCTTCATTTATTCCTCTTTCTTTCCTCCTCCTCTCCTTCCCTTCTTTATCTCTGTGTTTCCTTGATCATTTTTCACTCTATTCTTCTTCCTCCTTTCCTTCGCATTTTCTTGTTTTCCTTCTTCCTCTGTTTATTCTCCGTTTTTCCCTCTTCCTCCCTTTATCCCTCTTTCTTTCCTCCTCCTCTCCTTCCCTTCTTTATCTCTGTGCTTCCCTGATCATTTTTCACTCAATTCTTCTTCCTCCTTTCTTTCGTTTTCTTGTTTTCCTTCTTCCTCTGTTTATTCTCCGTTTTTCCTTATTCCTTTGTTTATTCCTCTTTCTTTCCTCCTCCTCTTATTCTTCCTTTCCTTCCTATATTTATCCTCTTCCTCCTCTTTTTCTCCTTCCTTCCTTCCTTCTTCTTCCTCTTAATAATAATAATAATAATAATAATAATAATAATAATAATAATAATAATAATAATAATGATGATAATAATAATAATAATAATAATCCAACAGTCATTTATTTAACTTACATTTGACATTACTACAAGCGCCTACACACACACACACATACACACACACACACACACACATACATACACACACGCAATTTTACATTTTTTTTATTATTACAAAATCAGAAAAAAATCAACAGTGCCTCCTCCTCCTCCTCCTCCTCCTTCATTTCCTCCTCCAAGGCTTTTTCTTCTTCTTCCTTTCTCTTCCTCTTCCTCAACTCTCTCCTCCTCCTCCATTTCCCGGAATGAATCAAATATTTACACTGACAGCGGACGCCAAGCCAAGCCGCACCCCAGGCCAGAGCTCTCCCCGGGCACCTGGCACTCCGGCACCGCTCCGAGGGCCATACAAGAGTGCCGGCACCTCTCACCTCTTGACCTTCCCCTTACGCGTTTGTCTGATGGGCTGCGTTTTTTTTTCCTGTGCTTTCTGTTTGAGTTTCGACACGAGACCTGATAACTCCTGCTGCGTAAACCGATTCTGACCCCCCGGTGACCTCATACCCGTGACCTCAGCCTGCGCTCTTTGACCTCCTGCCCCGCCTGACCCCCCCGCGGCCTTGTTCGTCCGTGCGTTGGTGTCGTCGGGTTTAAATACGGCGTTCCAGTCGATCGCGTGAAAATTCTCGTTGTGTCTTGCCGCTGATGTTGATGTTGTTCCGCTGCGTTGCCAGAGCCGCTGTGCACCCCAGAGGATTGATGTGTTGCTGCTGTCGCCTTCCTCATTCTCGGCCTAGGGTGGGAGAGAGAGAGAGCGGAATAACGTAAGGAGTCTGCGAGAGGTCGGAAAATATATACAAGTTTTTTTTTGGGGGGGTCAAGATTATTTCAGAGGCCAAGTTCAGAGGTCAAGGTTAAGTTTCAGAGGCCAAGTTTTTAGGTTCAGAGGTCAAGGTTAAGTTTTATAGGTTCAGAGGTCAAGGTTATTTCAGAGGTCAAGTTCAGAGGTCAAAGGTTAAGTTTCAGAGGTCAAGTTTTTAGGTTCAGAGGTCAAGGTTAAGTTTTATAGGTTCAGAGGTCAAGGTTAAGTTTTAGAGGTCATGGTTATTTCAGAGGTCAAAGTTAAGTTTTATGGGTCAAGATTAGTACAGAGGTCAAGTTTTTAGGTTCAGAGGTCAAGTTCAGACATCAAGGTTAAGTTTCAGAGGTCAAGATTATTTCAGAGGGCAAGTTTTTTGGTTCAGAGGTCAAGTTTCAGAGGTCAATTTTTTATTTTTATTCATAAGATAAATATTTAAAGTTTGTGCAAATAAATAATAAAAATAAAAATAATAATAATAATAATAATAATAATAATAATAATAATCTTTTTACAATATTTCTACCTCCTCCTCCTCCTCTTCTCTTCTTCCTCCTCCTCCTCCTCCTCTTCTCTTCTTCCTCCTCCTCCTCCTCCTCTTCTTCCTTCTCTTCTTCCCTTTCCCAACCTCTTTCTCTTCCTCCTCCTCCTCCTCCTCCACCACTACACTCACCTCCATTAGGTATCGTGCGTGGGTGACCTCCGTGCTGAAGCGCTCCACCTCCTCCAGGGTCACATTGCGGCTCACGTTGAGGTCGCGCTCCAGTGGGTTCTGAGGTCAAAGGTCAGAGGCCAAGTTTCAAGGGGTCATCAGGGGTCAGAGGTCAAGCTTATTAGAGTGTTTGTATAATTAGTGAGAAAAATATTTAAAGTTTGTAGAAATAAATAAATATACTACCACTACTACTACCACTACTATTACTACCACTACTACTACTACTACTACTACTACTACTGCTATTACCTGTATATACAAAGCACAGTGAACAGGCTTGACAAAATCCCTTCCGTTGACAATTGACAATCCTCGCTCCCTGAACTTGAACTTGTCGTAATGGGCGAAGAAGCCCCTCAGCAGGTCCTCTAGGGTCTGGGCGTTCCCTTCGGCGGTGGAGGCGGCGGCGGCAGTGCTCTGGGGTGGTATGGTGAAGGAGGGGTCGCCGGTCTCGGGGTCACTGTCTAGGGTGCGGAATTTTTATTTTATTTTATTTTATTTTATTTAGTTATTTCATTGGTGTGGAGATTTTGCCTCCCTTATCATTTATTGCAAAGGAAACTAAAATAACAATAATAAGAGAAATAAACAAAGACAACCTAACCTATCCTTTTTTTTACTGTGATTGAAACGGCTAAAAAACAATAACAATAACGATAAATACGCCTTACCTGTCGTCACTTTCTGAGCCCTAGATGAATTTCTTTACACCGACGGCACGAGAAAAAATAAATAAATAGAATAACTAACAATGGCTTACCTGTAGTCACCTGAGGGCGACTACTACTACTACTACCTACTATTACTACTACTACTAATAATAATAATAATAGTAATAATAGTAAGAAGAATAAGAAGAAGCAGAAGAAGAACCACCTAAACTTTTTTGATCTACCCTGAAAACCTGTAAACTGAACCTAAACTAACCTTCCCAATTTCTTTTAGTTTTTCTACATGAACGGAAAATACAGAAAAACAACATACACACTATCACCACTACTACTACTACTACTACTACTACTACTAACCTAATATGACCTAACCTAACCTAACCAAACCAACCCTACTCTTTTTCTTATACCAATGGCACCAAATAAAAGATAAAATAATAAATAAAGAAATATAAACCCCTTACCTGTTGTCACCTTTAGGGTCGCGAGGGGCAGGAGGAGGGGGGGGGAGGTGTTCATTAGGTACGTCAGGACCAGCATCGTCAGGGAGAAATTTGTGAGCCATCGGCCGGCCTGGGGTGAGGTCAAGCCGCGCGACCTTGCCCAGCGCCGCAGCACACACACCAGGGGAGCCACGCGGGGGTCACAGGAGCCATAGAGGTGCAGCATACGGCTCATGTGGTACCCTGACCTTTGGGGTGGGTGGGGGGGGAGGGGGGATTAGTTTAGGTCAAGGTCAATATTATTATTTTTTGTGGTTAATTTTACAGGTTATTTTATTATTTTATTTTTTTATTTTTATTTACAGTTTTTATTTTTTTAATTTATTTTCTAACTTATTTTTTTATTATTTTCTTATTTTCTTTCATTATTATTATTTTCATTTTTTTCTTTTAATTTCCTGTTCTTTATTTTCTCTTATTTTCTTGTTTATATTTTTATTCATCTCTTTTCTTCTTCTTATCCTTATTTTCTTTTATTCCCTTATTCATGTTTTCTTTAAAGTCCTTATCTTCCCCTTACTTCTACTACTACTACTACTACTACTACAACTACTACTACTACTATCACACCCACCTGTTGGCCATGGTGAGATCGCAGTCGATGGCTGTCAAGTCTTGCCGATATTTTATGATCGGCACTTTGGCATTCAAGATTCGCCGCACCTGAGTTGACGAGAGAGAGAATTTTCAGGTAGGGTTAGATCATTGAAGGTAAGAAAGAGATATAGAGAGAAAAAAATAAAACAATACTGAGAATATATTAGCCCAGTAGCAGCGCGGATCATGTTTCTTAATGGTCCCTCTAAGCGAGAAATATGAGAAAAAATCATCACTCACACAAACCATTTCATAATATATATCGAAGCATTTGTGATCAGTTTATATATCATCTATTTTTGGGGGCTTATATCATGGCACAAATCTGGCCCATCACTGCTACACGGTAAACCCACAAATCTGGCCCGTCGCTGCTACATGGTAAAGCCACAAATTTGGCCCGTCGCTGCTACACAGTAAAGCCACAAATTTGGCCCGTCGCTGCTACACAGTAAAGCCACAAATTTGGCCCGTCGCTGCTACACAGTAAAGCCACAAATTTGGCCCGTCGCTGCTACACAGTAAAGCCACAAATTTGGCCCGTCGCTGCTACACAGTAAACCCACAAATTTGGCCCGTCGCTGCTACACGGTAAACCCACAAATTTGGCCCGTCGCTGCTACCAAGTTAAAAAAATATAAAAAAAAAGGAGGTATAATTAGGGTGTGAGGGAGAAAAAGAAACAGAGAAGAGAATGTAATAAATAAAAATATCTGTAGTGGAAGTAGTGAAAGAGAGAAAAAAACTGTATAAGGAAGAGGAAATAAAATCCAGATGTATATGTACATGTCTGTGTGTGTGTGTGTGTGTGTGTGTGTGTGCGTTACCTGTGAGCATCCTGGCATGAAGTGGTCAAGGAGTTCCGCCATGACCTCCATCCTCCGCTGCAAGGTCAGTCTCTGGTTGGCCGGCGTTGACGAGGCCTTGCCCTGGAACACCAACCGCCCGCTTCCTCCCTGATGACAACACAGTAATAGGACACGTAAATTAGCATGTACAAACGAACGCACACACACACACACACACACACACACACACACTGTCTCTCCTCAACTCATCCTCACACACTTTCTCTCCCTCTCTCACTTTCCTTCATCCTATACCTCCTCCTCTCTCTCCCTCACCCTCGCTTCCATGCCCCCATCGCCAGACAGCTCTAGGGTCATGTCGAGGTCGCTGTCCCTGTGGCCGAAGGAGTTAACCGAAGATCCGAAAGGTAGAACGGCTGCCCTCGGAAACAGTCCCTTCAAAGCGGCCTCGATCTGGGGAACGGAGGAATTTGACTGTGAGAGACTAGTTACGTTAGTTTAGAATATATTTGATAGCTCCTAAAACACACACACACACACACTGAGGAAGGGAAGATGCTTGAGAGACATGAAGAAATATAGCTTCCCTCAAAGAAATATAGAGGTTTGGAACAGACTATGTGAGGATGTAGTATTGGCGAGGAGTGTGCAAAGCTTTAAGGAAAAGTTGAATAAATATAGATACGGAGACGGGACCACACCAGCGTAGAGCCCAGGCCCTGTAAAACTACAACTAGGTAAATACAACTACATGGGAAAGACTACATGGATAAAGAACCTGAAAGTATATATGCAAAACATGAACTTGACACTTAGAGAAATAAAAGATGTAAAGAAGGAAAGTATTATAACAAAAATCAAAGAATAGGATACATCAAGGTGGAGAAGGGAAGCAGAACAGAAATCCACACTAAGTATATACAGAAAATATAAGAGTAATATAGAAGAAGAAAGCTGGATAGACAACACTGAAGAATCAAGATTAATGATGAGAGCGAGAACCAACACGTCGCTAAGTTTAAACTGGAGAAATGGTTACCGAGGAAAGAGTGAGCGATGTCCATATGATGACTGTGACAAGGAAACATTAGAACATGATCTTTTAGAATGTACAGGTTATGAGGATATAAGAAACAAATTTAGCTTACAGCTAACTTCTCACAACACAGACAAAATAATGGCAGAAACACTACTTTTTGGTGAACAAAGAATCAAAGATATACAAGAAAGAATATATTAAAACTATCTGGAAAACAAGACACAGAAAAACACAGGAACTGCAGCACAACTAAAGAAACAGCCTAGTAGGAGCCGATGCCAAGGCTTATCCCACGCCTACTACTGAACTGAACTGAACTACACACACACACACACACACACACACACATTCTCACTTGCCTGTCGACATGTGAAGAACCTGAGTCGCCAGCCGAGTTCCGTGAGTCGCTGTGAGTCGTGTAGAGTCTGAACCTGCTCCGAGATCTATTTGGGAGAGAGTTGGAAGGTGTGCGAGCCTGTTAACGAGGGGAGGAATTTTACAGGTAAGTGTGTGTGTGTGTGTGTGTGTGTGTGTGTGTGTGTGTGTGTGTGTCTAAAAGTGATGTACTATATATACATATATGGTAATGGTTTGATGTATGTGGATGTATTCTAGTATGTGTATTTGGTATGTATATCTAGTATGTTAGTTAGAAGTGTTAGTTAGTAATACTGACAAAGATGAAAAATAAAGATGAATAGTTTAATAGAGGAAGCAGAAGTTGTGTTTCGAATTGGCAATACTGACATAGATGATGAAGAAGATGAAGAACAATTTAATAGGAAGAAGCTGAGGTTGTTTTTTGTGTTGGGAATACTGACTAAGATAAAGAAAAAGATGAAAAGTAGTTTAATAGAGGAAGCGGAAATTGTGTTTTGTGTTGGCAATACCGACAAAGATGAAGAAGATGAAGAACAATTTAATAGGAAGAAGCTAAGGTTGTTTTTCATGTTGGCAATATTGACAAAGATGAATGAATATGAAGAACAGTTTAATAGAGGAAACGGAAGTTGTGTTTCGAGTTGGCAATACAAAAACAAAATCTAAATTGGTAACACTCGAAAATCAAACAAAACAAACACACACACTCACGCTCGAACACTCCGCCAACCTCCTCGTCAACTCCTCCTCCGTAACCGGCGCTGTCGAAACCAAAGTAGCGGCAGTAGTGGCAGTAGTAGTAGTAGAGGCAGTAGTAGTAGTAGTAATAGTAGTAGTGTGCCCCCCTGCAGCTGATAACCAGACTTGGGGGGTGTAGGAGGGGGGGCAGTCCTTCAGGGGGGGATGTACAGTGTGACGTAAGGCTTCGTCGATGCTTGTAGCTTCGGCAAATTCCACAAGTATCATTTCCTTTGGGGTAGAGATAGTGGTGGTAGTAGTAGTGGTAGTAATAGTAGTAGTATTTTCTCTTATTTCTGATTTTATTTTTATCCTCCTTCTGTTTCTCTTTCATTCTCCTTCTCTCTCTCTCTGTCATTTATTCTTTCCTTCTTATCTTTCCCTTTTTCTCTCTCTCTTTCTCTGTCTGTCTCTTTCCTTCTCTCTTTCATACTCCTCTTCCCTCTCTCTCTCTCTCTCTTTCTCTCGCACACACAATCTCTCTCTCTTACACTCTTTTCTCCTCTCTCCCTCTCTCTCTCCTTCTCACCTTCCTACTTGTAGAGCCCCTCGCTGGCACTGTGTAGTGGAAGAGTGCCGCCACAGTGCCGTGCAGGCCACAGACACGACACAGCTCCTGGGCTGATGCTGGCCCTGCCACCTCCACCAGTAGGGAGCGCTGGGCCTGCTGCCGACGAAACGCTACCACCTCCTCTAGGGGTGCAGAGCTTGGAGCGGCGCATGGTAGCTCACCGCTGTTGCTGCCTCGGTGACACAGCCTTGAGGCTAGGGCGAGGGAGAGGCACTTTCTGTGACTCCTGAGGTGGTGCACAGCGCTGTGGCGGACGCACCACAGCATAGCGAACACACCTGGACAGAGAAAGGTGTTAGGTCATTTATTCTATTAAGGAAGGCAGTGGCTGAGTGGACCCGGGTAAGGTTAATATACTCATGGGGGCAATATTGGAGGTGCGTAGTGACTTTCCATATTTAACACCGCCTGTCAACCCAGACTCTGGATTCTCTATCTGAAGAGAGGATCAAAGATGAGCACTGGGGGTAAGCATAGGCCGGGCGAGATGGCGCCACTATAAACACTTGTCTGCGCCATAACGGGTCGCATGAGGCCGATCACCACCACCAAAAAAGCTTACCCCACCCATAGCCAAAGAAAAAAAAAAAAAGGTGCAGTGGTTAACGTCCCTGACCACGAATCTGCGGGCCAGGGTTCGAACCTCAGCCTGGGCAGTCGGGACGGAGATGAGCACCGAGGCCAAGCGCAGCTGTAGCGTACGCCCAAAACTTTATCCCTATACAGCAAAAAAAAAAAAAAAAAAAAGAATGTAGAGGATTTGAAAAGTCCCTATCAGTGAGTCAATAGTGTTTTACCTCTTGTGGAGCGTTCCCGGGGCAATGGTAGCTGTCTTGGCAGCCACAGCCCCACAGCACGTCCCGGTGGCGGTGTCCCTCGCTGTGTCCACGTGCGTCACATATCAAGGGAAAACAAGGCGAGGAAATATATCGTCAGGGCGGCCCAGCCATGCCTCGCCGGTGATCCTCGCTCGCACACATTTTGTTTACCTCCTTTCCAACGGGTTGACTAAACCAGGCAGCATTTTCCTTTTAATTTATCTCGTACAGTCGCGATATGAAGTGATGTCGCCGTGTACGTTTATTTTCGATCACCCAAGTATCGTTATATATTTTCAAGAGTACCATTATTTTCCTGCATCTTCATCATAACTTAACTATATATATTTTAGAAGCTAGAAGAAAAATAGAAAAGAAATATTCAATGATGTCTTACAAAGACTTGTCGAAATATTTTGACAGAAAGTGTGATCAGTGGAACATGTCCACAGCTTATAAGTGCCATAGAATAATCGAGGAAGGTGGGGAAATAAGAAAATATGGCTTTGAAATGGAGGTGGTGGTCGGGCGGGTAGGCTAATCGCAGCGCTGCCAAATATTAGGGTATGGTCGAGTTTTCGTAGAGGCGTCCGGAATTTTGATAGTTCAGATAAATTATGGCACCCTACCTATGAAGGCATTCTTCATTCATCATCGTCACTGAGCAATTTTACTATATATTTCAGAGCCCATGCTTATGATAAGAAGCCACAATAGTGAATAAATGGTGTTTAATGTGAAACCTTATTATTTGATCGTTTCTTAATCAATAAAACGCAAAGTAATGCCAGCAACTGTCTATTCGCTTCGTGTTATACTGTGCGTGTGTATTAATAACTGCAGAAGACTTCATGGAATGACCCAGAATATATATATTCTGGGTCATTCCATGAATTGTCTTCTGCAGTTATTAATACACACGCACAGTATTATTTGATCGTTTCTTAATGAATAAAACGCAAAGTAATGCCAGCAACTGTCCATTCGCTTCGTGTCATGCGCGTGTGTATTAATAACTGCAGAAGACTTCATGGAATGACCCAGAATATATATATATATATATATATATATATATATATATATATATATATATATATATATATATATATATATATATATATATATATATATATATATATATATATATATATATATATATATATATGCAGAAGACTTTTCTGGGTTGGGTCCGGGCCTGACTTTAACAGGTATTTGTCAAAAACCTGGGCTTTTCTGGGGCCTGGACTCCAGAAAAAGTCTTCTGCAGTTATTAATACACACGCGCATGACACGAAGCGAATGGACAGTTGCTGGCATTACTTTGCGTTTTATTCATTAAGAAACGATCAAATAATACTGTGCGTGTGTATTAATAACTGCAGAAGACAATTCATGGAATGACCCAGAATATATAGTATATATATATATATATATATATATATATATATATATATATATATATATATATATATATATATATATATATATATATATATATATATATTAATACACACGCACAGTATAACACGAAGCGAATAGACAGTTGCTGGCATTACTTTGCGTTTTATTGATTAAGAAACGATCAATCACAACAGCGGGGCCCGGACCCAACCCAGAAAAGCCCAGACAGCTTCGCGCCCAAGTCTGCACCATCGTGTTACCACGTAGGCTTTTTCGCAGACCCGGCACTGCCACAAGAAACTTTTTACGGGTCCAGATTACAAACCAGGAAGGCCGACACTCTTGTGCTGTTCTTGGATGCGCGTCCGTGGCTTTATCGCTTCGCAGCTACCATAAGGCAACCTCGACGGCTACGAGCACCACGGACTTTACCACCCGGGTCAATTCAGGAGACGGGCCAGAGTCCTCCTCGGGGCTTCCGGGGAGGACCTCTGCGCGGTGCCCATCTCGGTCCGAACGCCCGTGCAGGCACCCCAGGGCGCTACCCTATAAAGCCCGGCGTGAGCCCGCAAGCCCACAGTGCCGGGCACCTACGCCAGGGCCCTCCCACCCTGGATGTGAGTGGGAAGGAAAACCGAGGAGGCAATAACCACCTGGCGCATCCGCTTTCGCGGTAAACCAGTGACTGTTTAGTCACACTGCGTTGCCCTTTCGGGCCAGGGGGGGCGGGTCACCCCCTGCGCAGTGTGTCCAGCGGGACCACGAGGAGGCCAGTCACCAGAAAGTAACTACGTGTATAGCCAGCCCGCACCACCCAAACGAGCTGGCCCACGGGACTCTCGGCCCCTGCGGGCCCCTTTACTCGCCTTACCGCAAGCATAAGCCAAAAGCATTATGCTGCGTGCAAGCTGGGGCACGCCTTACGAGGGCCAAGGGGGCTGAGCGTGCTCGGCTACCCCAAGAGAGTCATATATATATATATATATATATATATATATATATATCCGAGTGGTAGCGTGAGGATTCGAACCCGCGTCGTCCATCACGCGGCGAATGTGGGTCCAGTACGCTATCACTTCGGCCACCGCCTACCCTATATATATATATATATATATATATATATATATATATATATATATATATATATATATATATATATATATATATATTTATATATATATATATATATATATATATATATATATATATATATATATATGCATGTGTGTATATATATATATATATATATATATATAAGAACATAAGAACGCAGGAGTCTACAAGAGGCCGGTAGGCCTGTACGAGGCAGCTCCTTTGACCCTAAGCTCCCGTGTATCTAACCCCACCTAATATCGCTGTCCATGAATTTATCTAGTCTATTTTTGAATGTGACAATTGTATTGGCACTCACCACATGACTGCTAAGCCTATTCCACTCATCCACCACCCTGATAGTAAACCAATTTTTGCCTATGTCCCTGTTGAATCTGAATTTATCCAGTTTAAACCCGTTACTTCGTGTCCTACCCGGTTCTCTTACCGACAAAACCTTATGAATGTCTCCCTTATTAATGCCCTTCATCCATTTATAAACCTCGATCATGTCTCCACGCACCCTTCGCCTTTCTAGAGAATGCAAGTGTAACTGTTTGAGTCTTCCCTCGTATGGCAAGTTTCTCAACCCCTGAATCATCTCAGTCATCCTCCTCTGCACTGATTCTAACATTTTGATATCCATTCTATAGTAAGGTGACCAGAACTGAACCGCATAGTCAAGATGAGGTCTAACTAATGCTAAATATAGTTTGAGGAAGACTTCGGGGCTTCTGTTGCTTACGCTCCTTGAAATAAATCCCAGTACCCTATTAGCTCGATTTCTAGCTTGAATGCATTGTGCCCTTGGACGGAGATCAGAGCTCACTAAGACCCCTAAATCCCTCTCGCACCCAGACCTACTTATGAGAGTGTCATTTAAGCAATAGTTATGTGAGGGGTTGTTCCTACCTACACTCAGAATACTGCCCTTCCCTACATTGAACTCCATCTGCCATTTATCCGCCCAGTCATATAATCTGTTGAGCTCACCTTGGAGAATACTAGCGTCCTGATCCGACTCAATTACTCTACCGGTCTTGGTATCATCTGCAAATTTACTAACATCACTACTAATTCCTGTATCTAAGTCATTGATATAAATAATAAACAAAAGTGGGCCTAATACCGAACCTTGTGGGACCCCACTCGTAACACATCCCCAGTCAGATCTTTTACCATTGATTTGCACTCTTTGCTTCCTATTGCTAAGCCACGCCTTGACCCAGTTCAAAACTTTACCCTCTACTCCGTGAGCCTGTAATTTAAGCAACAGTCGTTGGTGAGGAACTTTGTCAAACGCTTTACTAAAATCAAGATAGATTACATCATAATTTTCATCTCTGTCAACCGCCTCAAATACTTTATTGTAGAAGGACAAGAGCTTGGTGAGGCATGACCTACCTTTTGTGAACCCATGCTGCGAGTCGTGAATTAAGCTGTTTCTCTAAATGCTCCCGAATGTTCCTGGCTATTATGGACTCCAGCATATTCCTATATATATATATATATATATATATATATATATATATATATATATATATATATATATATATATATATATATATATATATATATATATATATATATATATATATATATATATATATATATATATATATATATATATATATATATGTATATATATATATATATATATATATATATATACATATATATATATATATATATATATATATATATATATATATATATATATAGGGTAGGCGGTGGCCGAAGTGATAGCGTATTGGACCCACATTCGCCGCGTGATGGACGACGCGGGTTCGAATCCTCACGCTACCACTCGGATTTTTCAGTCACCGCCGAGTGGCTTAAAACTACCCACATGCTGACCTGAAGACCACCCATCAACCCGGACTCTAGAGGAAGCCGTCCAAGCGAATCAAGAACGAGTTCCGGGGGGCAGCTTGAGCCAATGCAAGATGGCGCCACTATAAATACTCGCCTGCGCCAGAACGGGCTGGGCCGACCATCAGGCCCCACCTGGAAGAAGCCTTGGGCCGACCATCAGGCCCCACCGGGAAGATGCCTACCGGCGCAATAGGCAACAACGTAAAAAAAAAAAAAAATATATATATATATATATATATATATATATATATATATATATATATATATATATATATATATATATATATATCGCCTAACAACGTATATCAACTGTTTTGCAAAGATAAGCACACGACGTGAGCTAAATCATTTCAAGGTTGTCTTCAGTACTTCAGCACTGAAGACAACACATGACATTCGCAGTTGCATTTTTTAAAGCAAATGAATGTATAATTGTAATTCAGGTACTACTATGTTATTTTACCGTGTTTTACATCACAACGTATTATAGATTATCATTAATTAAAAGGGAACATTATAACATAAACAATAAATACACATCGCTTCCGTTACCTTCAAATGCTCCCGTACGAAACATTTTGAGAGCGGCGACATCACTTCATATCGCGACTGTACATTAAAAGAAACTCGTATACTACTGCAAAAATGTAAGTAATATGTCTATCTTTATCTATTTGTTGTTATTTTTGTTGCTAAAAGGAAAATACTGTCTTTTGACGCTCTCTCTAGTAGTTTTCGAAAGGAAGTTATATCGTACCCCATTACAAGGTCTGTATCTTTTAAAAGTTCATTAATGCAAATATCTATTGTTTCATCTAACGGAATGTTCGTGAATAAAGACTCTGGGTCGTATTTATAAGACATTTCGCCGCCCAAGAACACCTATTTGATAAGGCTTTCGCAGGAGTTGTGGGCATTTCCAGTAGTAGCTTTATGACCCTGGTGGTAGGCTGACCCTTCTTCCGTACTCATTAGAACCCGATTGATATCCCCCTTTGACCTCTAGAAATAGCTGATGTGAAAAGGGAGTGTCTTTGTAATACCAGACTTAAATGTCGAAACTAGCCATGAAGCAACTCTTCTTTAACGATGTTAGCTCTTTAACAAATGAAAAAGTGTCTGCAGGAATACGAGTTCATTGTAAACGGTGCTAGGATTGGAACAAGATACTTCGCAATATTATAATTAAATGTTCCTATGGCAGATAAAATTGGTCTGTGGGCAACCATTCTTGTGGACTTTTGGAACCCCAAACTGTTAGTATAGGTCTTGACTCGGAAAATTCATATATGCTTCTTTACAAATGAGACATTCTATACAACGAAGTGAGGCCATTCTTTGTTGATTTATACCATAAGGTGCTGGCTATCATGTGTTTGAAGATGCCCTAAACTTCACTTAACATAACCTAACAAAACCCCAAACAGTTAGTATAGATCTTGACTCGGAAAATTCATATATGCTTCTTTACAAATGAAACATTCTATACAACAAAGTGAGGCCATTCTTTGTTGATTTATACCATAAGGTGCTGGCTATCATGTGTTTGAAGATGCCCTAAGGGGCCCCGGAGTACGCCCCCACTGACTGACTGATTGATTTAATAATAGTTTAAAAGATATATATTTAAGTCGGTAATGATAGACAGCTTAGCAATTACATGGACATTTAGGAAAGAAAATATTGGACAGATACGATCGAATGTTTGACTCCAAAGTTCACGACATAATATATCTTTGCAATACTAAAAATATGGAGTGTCAGGGAGTGTCATTGCTCTCTCTCTCTCTCTCTCTCTCTCTCTCTCTCTCTCTCTCTCTCTCTCTCTCTCTGGGCTCTCTTAGTCGGTCAGTCCGTCTCTGGAAGCTGTGGAGAGTGGTTGTACCTCTCTCTCCCTCTCTCTCACACCCAGCATCCTTCGTTCTCTTTCACCCAGCATCTCTCGCTCCCACTCGCTCACAGCATCCTCTCTCTCTCTCTCACTCTCTCTCTCTCTCTCGCTCTCTTTCTCCTTTCATCCGAGCACAAGGAACTACTGACGGTGAGATTGTGTTAGTAGTTGTAGTAGTAGTAGTAGTAGTAGTAGTAGTAGTAGTAGTAGTAGTAGTGGTGGTGGTGGTGGTGGTATGGGTTATATATCTAAGAATCAGCTTTAATCTCTCTCTCTCTCTCTCTCTCTCTCTCTCTCTCTCTCTCTCTCTCTCTCTCTCTCTCTCTCTGTTTGAAATGGTCCCAAACATAACGGTGGAAATTTGACCCTTCCTCTGTTCATGAACCTTACGAATCACATTTAACAAGGCTTTCGTAGGCGTCATGGGCGTGTCTAGGGATAGTTGTATGACCCCGGTGGTAGTTTGACCCTTCCTCTGTACCGTGAACCTCAAGAAACACTCATTAGAACCCGACTGACCTCATTTATGGCGTTTGGAGTTTGTTCATTTAGGAGGTTGAATCGTTGTCAGCCCGAACTCCAGACCGAGCGAGCGAGCTTATATTTATACGAGAGACATCGCTCCTATAGAATCTCTCTCTCTCTCTCTCTCTCTCTCTGGGTGGGCTCTCTTAGTCGGTCAGTCCGTCTCTGAAAGCTGTGGAGAGTGGTTGTACCTCTCTCTTGCTCTCTCTCACACCCAGCATCCTTCGCTGTCTCTCACCCAGCATCTCTCGCTCCCACTTCCTCACAGCATCCTCTCCCTCTCTCTCTCGCTCTCTTTCTCCTTTCATCCGAGTACAAGGAACTACTGACGGTGAGATTGTGTTAGTAGTTGTAGCAGTAGTAGTAGTAGTAGTAGCAGTAGTGGTGGCGGTGGTGGTGGTGGTGGTATGGGTTATATATCTAAGAATCAGCTTTAATCTCTCTCTCTCTCTCTCTCTCTCTCTCTGTTTGAAATGGTCCCAAATAATTATAACGGTAGTAATTTGACCCTTCCTCTGTCCCATGAACCTTACGAAGCACATATTTAACAAGGCTTTCGTAGGCGTCATGGGCGTGTCTAGGGATAGTTGTATGACCCCGGTGGTAGTGTGACCCTTCCTCTGTCCCATGAACCTTACGAAGCACATATTTAACAAGGCTTTCGTAGGCGTCATGGGCGTGTCTAGGGATAGTTGTATGACCCCGGTGGTAATTTGACCCTTCCTCTGTCCCATGAACCTTACGAAGCACATATTTAACAAGGCTTTCGTAGGCGTCATGGGCGTGTCTAGGGATAGTTGTATGACCCCGGTGGTAGTTTGACCCTTCCTCTGTACCGTGAACCTTACGAAGCACATATTTAACAAGGCTTTCGTAGGCGTCATGGGCGTGTCTAGGGATAGTTGTATGACCCCGGTGGTAGTTTGACCCTTCCTCTGTACCGTGAACCTCAAGAAACACTCATTAGAACCCGACTGAACTCATTCATGGCATTTGGAGATTGTTAATTTGGGAGGTTGAAGCGTCTAATATACCTCACTCTCAGCCCGAGCGAGCGAGCGAGCGAGCTTATATTTATACGAGAGAAATCGCTCCTATAGAACTCCCTCTCTCTCTCTCTCTCTCTCTCTGTGTCTGTTTATCTATCTATCTATCTATCTGTCTATCACCCAGGTTATCGGCATGGAAGGTGAGGAGTTCAGGGCAGCCTCTCAAGAGATGACGGACTTTATCGTCAAGTATCTCGATAACATCAGAGAGAGGTAAGGGTTTAGAGGAGTCCCTGACCTTAACTTTTTTGTGTTATTATTATTGTTATTATTGTTATTGTTATTGTTATTATTTCCTCCGTTATTATCCTCCTCTTCCTCATTCTTCCTCCTCCTCCTCCTCCTCTCCCTCTTCATTTCTCTTCCTCGTCCTCCTCCTCTTGAATTCTGACCCTCCTCCTCCTCCTCCTGTCTCTTCCTCTTCATTTTTCCTCCTCTTCCTCCTCCTTCTTCCTCCTCTTCCTCTTCCTCCTCCTCTCCCTCTTCATTACTCTTCCTCGTCCTCCTCCTCTCGACCTCTCCCCCTCTTCCTCCTCTTAATTTTTCTTCCTCCTCCTCCTCTTCCTCCTGTCTCTTCCTCTTCATTTCTCTTCCATGTCCTCCTCCTCTTGACCTCTCACCCTCTTTCTCCTCTTAATTTCTCTTCTCCTCCTCCTTCTCCTCCTCTTCCTCTTTCTTCCCCTCACCTCCTCTGCCCTTCCTCCTTCCTCTTCCTTCTTTCTATATCACTCCTCCTCCTCCTCTTCCTCCTCCTTCCAGGCGTGTTCTCCCTGAGGTGACCCCGGGGTATCTGCGCCCCCTGCTGCCCCCCGCCGCCCCCGATGCCCCGGAGACATGGCGGGATGTGATGAACGACATAGAGAGGGTCATCATGCCGGGGGTGAGTGGTGATGACTGTGTGGTGATGACTGTGTGGTGATGACTGTGTGTGGTGATGACTGTGTGTGGTGATGACTGATTGTGTGGTGATGACTGACTGGTGGTGATGACTGGTGGTGATGACTGGTGGTGATGACTGGTGGTGATGACTGGTGGTGATGACTGTTGGTGGTGACTGGTGGTGGTGACTGGTGGTGATGACTAGTGGTGATGATGATTGCTTTTGACGACTTCTAGTGGTGATGATTTATATATAGTGGTGATGACTTGAAGTGGTGATGACGAAGTGGTGATGACTGCTTGTGTGTGTGTATGGGGGGGGGGGGGTGATGACTGATAAAGGCACTAACGCTCTTTATCTCTCAACAAGCAATACAGATTGGCACACTCTCTCTCTCTCTCTCTCTCTCTCTCTCTCTCTCTCTCTCTCTCTCTCTCTCTCTCTCTCTCTCTCTCTCTCTTTCTTTCTTTTTCTCATTCTCTTTCTTTCTTTTTTTCTTTTTCTCTTTCTTTCTTTCTTTCTTTTTCATTTTCTTTCTTTTTCTCATTCTCTCTTTCTTTCTTTCTTTTTCTCATTCTCTTTCTTTCTTTCTCTTTCTCTCTCAAAAATTAACACATCGGCACACTCTCTCTCTCTCTCTCTCTCTCAACAGGTAATACATTAGCACTCACTCACTCTCTCAACAGGTAACACATTGGCACTCACTCACTCTCTCAACAGGTAACACATTGGCACCCACTCACTCTCTCAACAGGTAATACATTAGCACTCACTCACTCTCTCAACAGGTAACACATTGGCACTCACTCACTCTCTCAACAGGTAACACATTGGCACTCACTCACTCTCTCAACAGGTAACACATTGGCACTCACTCACTCTCTCAACAGGTAACACACTGTCACACACTCACTCTCTCAACAGGTAACACATTGGCACTCACTCACTCTCTCAACAGGTGATACATTGGCACTCACTCACTTTAACACGTAACACTCTCTTCCACTAGTAACCACTCTGGCACTCTCTCTCTCCCTCCCCAGGTGACTCATTGGCACTCCCCACAGTTTCACGCCTATTTCCCCACGGGCAACAGCTATCCTTCCATCCTTGCCGATATGCTGAGTGACGCAATCGGCTGTATCGGGTTCACATGGGTACGTAATTTTTTTATATTTTTTATAGCGTTTATGGGTGAAGCTTGACGGAGAAAAAGGTTCAAGTTGTCAAGTGGTGTGAGTTATCTCCATCTTGTGAGCGTAAGGGATAAGTGGTGTTGAGTTTTAGTGGTGGTGATGAGTTTTAGTGGTGGTGATGAGTTTTAGTGGTGGTGATGAGTTTTAGTGGTGGTGATGAGTTTTAGTGGTGGTGATGAGTTTTAGTGGTGGTGATGAGTTTTAGTGGTGGTGATGAGTTTTAGTGGTGGTGATGAGTTTTAGTGGTGGTGGTGAGTTTTAGTGGTGGTGGTGAGTTTTAGTGGTGGTGGTGAGTTTTAGTGGTGGTGATGAGTTTTAGTGGTGGTGATGAGTTTTAGTGGTGGTGGTGAGTTTTAGTGGTGGTGGTGAGTTTTAGTGGTGGTGGTGAGTTTTAGTGGTGGTGGTGAGTTTTAGTGGTGGTGATGAGTTTTAGTGGTGGTGGTGAGTTTTAGTGGTGGTGGTGAGTTTTAGTGGTGATGAGTTTTAGTGGTGATGATGAGTTTTAGTGGTGATGATGAGTTTTAGTGGTGATGATGAGTTTTAGTGGTGGTGGTGGTGAGTTTTAGTGGTGGTGGTGGTGAGTTTTAGTGGTGGTGATGAGTTTTAGTAGTGGTGATGAGTTTTAGTGGTGGTGGTGAGTTTTAGTGGTGGTGATGAGTTTTAGTGGTGATGATGAGTTTTAGTGGTGGTGGTGAGTTTTAGTGGTGGTGGTGAGTTTTAGTGGTGGTGATGAGTTTTAGTGGTGGTGATGAGTTTTAGTGGTGATGAAGTTGATGAAGTGTTAAGTGAAAGCATTGACGTGTGTAGGAAGATAAGGTAAGGTAAGGTTATGTAAGGCAAGGTAAGGTAAGGCAAGGTTAGGTAAGGTAAGGTTAGGTAAGGTAAGGTAAGGTTATGTAAGGTAAGGTAAGGTAAGGTTAAGTAAGGTAAGGCAAGGTAAGGTAAGGTAAGGTTATACAAGAAAGAATTTAGCCTCATTATTTCGCTACTTAAAAATCTTTCTCATAACTTTTTTTTTCATCCCCACCACTTCATCACCACCTCATCACCACTTCACCACCACTTCATCACCACTCCGCAGATCGCGTCGCCGGCCTGCACGGAGTTGGAGGTAGTGATGATGGACTGGCTGGGTCAACTCCTCGGCCTTCCGGAGCAGTTTCTGGCCGCTTCGGGAGGGCAGGGTGGAGGCGTGATCCAGGTGTGTGTGTGTGTGTGTGTGTGTGTGTGTGTGTGTGTGTGTGTGTAGGAATATATATTTGGTTAACTTATTCTCACCCATACTGTCTCTCTCTCTCTCTCTCTCTCTCTCTCTCTCTCTCTCTCTCTCTCTCTCTCTCTTGATGTCTGTCTATCTATATATCTGTCTATCTATCTATCTATCTATCTCTCAGGGTACAGCTAGCGAGGCAACACTGGTGGCCTTACTATCAGCCAAGGCCAAGAAGCTAAGTGACCTGACCTCCAGCGGCACCACCACCACCACCACCTCCAGCAACACCACCAGCGATGACCAGAGGAGGGTGACCGACCAGCTGAAGAAAGAGCATTCTTGTAAACTGGTTGCCTACTGTTCGGGTGAGTGAGGAGGAGGAGGAGGAGGAAGAGGAAGAGGAGGAGGGATAGTAAATAGTAGTAATGGATGGCCGAGAAGGAGGAGGAGGAGGAGGAGGAGGAAGAAGAAAGCTAGAGGAGGAGGAGGAGGAGGAGGAGGGGAAAGGAAACTCGTGTACCTAATGGAAAGTGGAAGGACGAGGAGGAGGAGGAGGAGGAGGAGGAAGAGGAGAAAGGAAACTCGTATACCTAATGGAAAGTGGAAGGACGAGGAGGAGGAGGAAGAGGAGGAGGAGAAAGGAAACTCGTGTACCTAATGGAAAGTGGAAGGAGGAGGAGGAGGAGGAAGAGGAGGAGACTTGATCCCCTTAAGCTTCCGTATCAATTAAAAGATTAACTCTCTCTCTCTCTCTCTCTCTCTCTCTCTCTCTCTCTCTCTCTCTCTCTCTCTCTCAAGGGGATTCTATGTAGCTCGTTAAGACTCATTCTCTCACATCCTCCTCCTCCTCCTCCTCCTCCTCTTCCTCTTCTTTTATAAGCCAAACCTACATAATCCTTCTCTCTTCTCCTCATCCTCCTCTCTTCCCTTCCCTTCCCTTCGATCCCTTCCATCCTCGTACTCAGCATCTCACATTCATCTCCTATATATTCATCTCTAATTCATCTTTTTCTTTATATTTCTATCTTCCCGTCTCCCTCCCACTCATGTCCCTCTCCTCCCACTCAGACCAGGCCCACTCCAGCGTCGAGAGGGCGTGCATGTTGGGTGGAGTGGAGGTTCGCAAGGTGGACTCGGATGAGGACTTTGCGATGAGAGGTCCGGCCCTGAGGAAGCGTGTGTTGGAAGACCTCAAGAATAAGATGGTCCCGTTCCTGGTAAGTGCTCGTAGTAGTAGCCAGTAGTAGTAGTAGTAGTAGTAGTAGTAGGGAAGGGTATGAAAGGAAAGGGAAGAGAAGTGAAGGGAACTTGTTTTAACTTGTTGTCAACTATAAATTTTCTACAATATTGCAAAAGTATATGTTTCCTCGTCCGCACATGATTATGTTAAGAGATGATGCAAGCAACGCACCGACATAGTGGAAAACAGCACTGCAGCTCCGGGACTACAGTCACGGACGCGAAAATATATAGTCTCAGTTAGTCTGACATCGTTAACCCTGCCTGAGACCCCTTGCCCTGCCCCGCCCCGGTGCTGGCAGGGCACCACAGCCCCTCCACACACACGCTGCCGCTTCTGCATTACGCGTACAGCACCAGCTGGCCGCCCCGCGGGGAACCCAGGCAGCCACGGACTCACGGGGACGGGGCGAGTAAACCTCGGCTCACGACATCGCGTGACCCAGCAGGGCAGCAGACGGGGCACCCCGCGCCCCCCGCACGCTGTGGGCAGCCCTCCTTGTGTCTGGAAGGAAGGCCTGGCTAACACACGCCGCCCCGTGACCCACAGCCAGCCCCGCCGACCCGCCGCCCCGTCAAGGCGGGACAAAGTCGGCGTGCTGGCGGCGTGCGGCAGCCTGTGGCGGTCTGGCTTCCTCTTCTTCTTCCTCCTCTTCTTCCCCAGGCGTGCTGCTGCCCCTGCCTGGCGCCGCGTGTTTGGAGGCAGAGGGCAGCACCTACCGGGGCGGCCAGGCCGTGACTCACCCTTTCCCGGCCGTGGCTCCTCCCTCGGCGTGACGTCACGGCCTGCACCAGGGCCTCCAGCAGGCCGCGGCAGGGCCGGGCAGCCCCAGGGCCTCCCCTGGCACACTCCCCTGCGTGTACACACACGGCCTGCACCCACACACCCGAGGGCCCGGCACCCAGAGTCTCCAGCTGGGGGAGAATCCCGTGGCGTGACGTCACGTGACGTCACGAAGAGTACGAAAGCGAGAGTGGGCGGCCAGCAGGGGGACTGCAGGAGCCTGGCCTGGCATCACCGGGGCGGCCTTCACGGGGCGTTGTCGCCTATTACAGAGGCAGCAACACCTCGTGCAGCACGCCTGGCCCTGCCTTGGGCCAGGCGTCGTGTGTGGTGGCCCAGCCAGCCACGCCACAGCCTTCAATTGAGACGTTTCTAGACTCATTTTTTCTTATTCTGTTAGTGGACGCGGCAGGTTTTCAGTGTTGAAATGCCTCGCTGCCTCGCCCTCGGCTGTGGCGACAGGCTGGGGCAGCAGGGCACAGCCCGCGAGTGTCCTGCTGCAGCCCGCAGAGAAGACAGGAGTGTGGTGCCAAGCAGTCGCCCTGGCGGACACCGTCCGTCCGTCCCGGCGGTACGTACAGTCACACGTACGGCTCGTGCCGGACATGTTATGTGTTTCCTGCCGCCAGCAGCGCCGCCCTCTGTGTCCTGCAGCCCACACAATAGCCAGAAGTGTGTCGGCAGCCCTGCAGGCACCCTGGCGGGCACGCACAGCCTCTGGAGACAGTCACGAGGAAGTTAAACCTGACTTCCCTGACCGTAGAGTTTCAGGTCGCCTGTTTGTAAAGCCTCTCGTGGGAGTTGGTCTGGGCTCTTCATGGACTGTTTCGTGACCCTGGCGATAGCTTGACCTGACCTCTGCACGTTGAACGGGAAAATCACCCCCATGAAAACCCGGCGAATCGTCTCTGTGGCCTTGGGAAATAGTAGTAATGGGGGCTCGAGATGCTTAGGAATATATAGAGATTTTAAATAGATTTCAATAGATTGTAATGCTATGTTTGACCTATAGGCCTATGGGTTGATGTAGAAGGATATTTGTAGTAGTAGTAGTAGTTGTAGTTGTAGCAGTAGTAGTAGTAGTAGTAGTAGTAGCAGAAAAAAAAAGAATAAATAGATATAGAAAAACCTCATCTCTCTCTCTCTCTCTCTCTCTCTCTCTCTCTCTCTCTCTCTCTCTCTCTCTCTCCTAACAAGGCAAAAATAGTTCCATCAAAAGCTATAGTGAGAGAGAGAGAGAGAGAGAGAGAGGTGTTTCCTTCTTAGAGTTGCCTTTGTATTGATTCCCTCCTCCTCCTCCTCCTCTTCCTCCTCCTCCTCCTCTTCCTCTTCCTAAAGGATATTGTTAGCCCGGAGTTTTTTTGTTTTTTTTTGTTTTATTTCTTCTCGTTGTCAAAGTTATGATGATTGGTGGTGGTGGTGGTGGTGGTGATGATGGTGGTGGTGGTGGTGGTGGTGGTGATGATGGTGGTGATGGTGGTGATGATGATGATGGTGGTGATGGTGGTGGTGGTGGTGGTGGTGGTGATGGTGATGATGGTGGTGATGGTGGTGATGATGATGATGATGGTGGTGGTGGTGATGATGATGATGATGGTGGTGGTGGTGATGGTGGTGGTGGTGGTGGTGGTGGTGGTGGTGAAAGGTCAATTAATTAAGAGAGAGAGAGAGAATCTTGTTAGCAAAGGGTCTCTCTCTCTCTCTCTCTCTCTCTCTCTCTCTCTCTCTCTCTCTAAAACACCGTCAACTCCACTTCATCACCACTTCATCACCACTTCATCACCACTTCACCACCACCTCACCACCACTTCAACACCACTTCAACACCACTTCATCACCACCTCAACACCACCTCAACACCACTTCAACACCACCTCAACACCACTTCAACACCACTTCATCACCACCTCACCACCACTTCATCACCACTTCATCACCACCTCACCACCACCTCATCACCACTTCATCACCACTTCAACACCACTTCATCACCACTTCAACACCACCTCACCACCACTTCAACACCACTTCAACACCACTTCAACACCACTTCAACACCACTTCATCACCACTTCATCACCACCTCAACACCACTTCAACACCACTATATCAACAGGTGGTGAGTACAATGGGTGCAACTCCGGCCTGTTCCTTTGACAACCTTCGAGAGATCGGCGAGGTGGCCAAGGAGTTCGATTTGTGGAACCATGTGGACGCCGCCTACGCTGGTGAGTGGTGGTGATGACTGGTGATGACTGGTGGTGGTGGTGGTGGTGATGACTGGTGGTGGTTGTGGTGATTGGGTGTAGTGGTGTTTGGTGGTGATGAGTGAGTTTGGTGATGACTAAGTTTGGTGATGACTGTGTGTGTGTGTTGTGATGACTTGAGTTTGGTGATGACTAAGTTTTGTGATGACTGTGTGTATGTTCTTATGACTGAGGTTGGTGATGATTGAGTGTGGTGATGACTTAAGTTTGGTGATGACTGAGTTTGGTGATGACTGAGTGTGGTGATGACTGAGTTTGGTGGTGATGACTAAGTTTGGTGATGCCTGAGTGTGGTGATGACTGTGTGTGTGTGGTGATGACTAAGTTTGGTGATGACTGAGTTTGGTGATGCCTGAGTGTGGTGATGACTGTGTGTGTGTGGTGATGACTAAGTTTGGTGATGACTGAGTGTGGTGATGCCTGAGTGTGGTGATGACTGTGTGTGTGTGGTGATGACTAAGTTTGGTGATGACTAAGTTTGGTGATGACTGAGTGTGGTGATGACTGTGTGTGTATGGTGATGACTGAGTTTGGTGGTGATGACTAAGTTTGGTAATGACTGTGTGTGTATGGTGATGACTGACTGTGTATGTGATGACTGAGCGATTGTGTGTGGTGATGACTGAGTGAATGACTTGAATTGATGGCTTATAGATAGACTTGAATAGATAGACTTACAGATGACTTGAATTGATGACTTGAATAGATGAACTTGAATAGATAAACTTGAATAGATAGACTTGAATTGATGACTTGAATAGATGAACTTGAATAGATAAACTTGAATAGATAGACTTGAATTGATGACTTGAATAGATGACTTACAGATGACTTACAGATGATTTCAAATTAACTATGAATCAAGAAAAAACTAGCTTACCAATTGATGACTGACCTATAGCTAGCGATGACTTCCCTCCCTCCTCCTCCTCCTGCTCCTCCTCCTCTTAACTGACAACTGGCGATGACTGACAACTGGCGATGACTGACAACTGGGGATGACTGACAACTGGGGATGACTGGTGATGACTAACTTTTTTTTCTCTCTCTCTCTCCCTCTCAGGTTCAGCGTTGATTTGCGAGGAATTTCGAGGTCTATCAGATGGGATTGAACTCGCTAATTCCTTCAACTTCAATCCGCATAAATGGTTTCTGATTAACTTTGACTGCTCGGCCATGTGGTGAGTATGTGGTGGTGTATGTGGTGGTGGTCATGATGGTGTGGAATTGGCAAGTGTTTATCTATAATTTTCTCATATTCTCTCTCTCTCTCTCTCTCTCTCTCTCTCTCTCTCTCTCTCTCTCTCTCTCTCTCTCGCTAAATATCTCTAAATATCGCTAAATATCGCTAAATATCGCTAAATATCTCTAAATATCTCTAAATATCCACGTCCTCTTCTCCTTCTCTTCATCTCTCTCCTTATCTACTCACTACATCTCCTCCTCCTCCTCCTCTTCTTCTTCTTTCTCTAGGTTCAAAGACGCCAGAGAGGTCGTGGACGCCTTCAATGTTGACCCTCTCTATCTCAAACACGAACATCAGGGCGCGGTGCCGGACTATAGGGTAAGTTACTGGGACCTCTACTGTTACCACCACCGCTGAATATCTATGTAAATCTATGTAAGAATTTGTTAAACTCCCTTCCTTCCTCTATAGCACTGGCAGATCCCCCTCGGCCGTCGGTTCCGATCCCTCAAGCTGTGGTTTGTGATGCGTCTCTATGGAAAGGAGGGATTGCAAGCCCATATCAGGAAGCAAGTCTCGCTCGCCCACCGCTTCGAGGACCGCGTTAAGAGTGACCAGCGCTTCGAGATCATCCTGCCTGTCACTCTGGGCCTCGTCTGCTTCCGTCTGAAGGTGTGTGTGTGTGTGTGTGTGTGTGTGTGTGTGTGTGTGTGTGTGTGTTTATGTGTGTTTATGTGCGTTTGTGCGTGTTTATGTGTTTGTTTGTATGTATGTGTCTGTGTATGTGTACGTATTTCAATGCTCGTATGTGTGACTGTTTGTGTGTGCGTATGTATGTGTGTGTGTGGCTGTCCGAACCTCTAATTAAACCCTTATCAAACCCTCTATTCATTTTTCCCATCCTTAACCACGTGACCTTTGACCTCGACTCTATCTCTCTCGCAGGGTCAGAGCAACGAGGTCAACGAGGAACTCTACAAGAAGATCAACAACGGCGGAGTCATTCATCTCGTGCCCTCCAAGATAAGGGACGTGTATTTCCTCAGGTACGGGGATGGTAGTAGTAGTAGTAGTAGTAGTAGTAGTAGTAGTAGTGAAAACCTTACACACACACACACACACACACACACACACACACACACACACACACACACACACACACACACACACACACACACACACACACACACACACACACACACACACACACACACACACACACACACACACACACACACACACACGTAATCCAGTCACGCGTAATTGAAATCTGAATTGCCGGGACCGTAGAGTTTTTTTTCCAGCCTCGGGAACATAACATTAGATCCACCTATTGTAAGCCCTCATTTGACCTTTTATATACATACCACACACTTGACCTCCACTTCTGACCCTGCATGACTTATTTATGACCCTTAATCTATACCGTATTTGAGCGCCTGTGACCTTTAAAGAGTATATTTGACCTGTTTCGACCTTCTTTTTGACCGTAATTGACATGTACGAATATGATTCCTTTGTTATGACCTTTTTGACCGTAAATGACCTGTTCGAATGTGTTTCCCTTGTTTTGACCCTGTTTCGACCTCCCTTTTGACCGTAATTGACCTGTACTAATGTGTTCCCTTGTTTTGAACCTGTTTCGACCTCTTTTTTGACCGTAATTGACCTGTACGAATGTGTTTCCCTTGTTTTGACCCTGTTTCGACCTCCCTTTTGACCGTAATTGACCTGTACTAATGTGTTCCCTTGTTTTGACCGTTTCGACCTCCTTTTTGACCGTAATTGACCTGTACTAATGTGTTTCCTTTGTTTTGACCTGTTTTGACCACTTTTTTGACCGTGTTTTAACGCCTGTGACCTTCTATAAGAGTGTGTTTCCCTCGCCAGGTTAGCAGTGTGCTCGCGGCAGACGGAGGAGAAGGACATTGACCTGGCCTGGCGGGAGGTGCTCAAGCAGACGGAGGCGCTGCTGCAGTAATCTTCTTCTTCTTCCTCTTCTTCTTCTTCTTTTTGTTGATCTTCTTCTTCGTTGTCTTCTTCTTGTTCGCTTTCGTATTTAATTTCGTCTTCTGCTTCTTCTTCTTCTTCGTTTTCCGCCTCTTCTTCTTCATCTTCTTCTTCTTCTTCATTTTCCTTTTCTTAATCTTCTTTTTCTTCCTTTTCCTCCTCTTCTTCTTCATCATCTTCTTTTTCTTCATTTTCCTTTTCCTCTTTTTAATCTTCTTCTTCCTTTTCCTCCTTCTTCTTCTTCTTCGTTTTCCTCCTCTTACTCTTCTTCTTCCTCTTCCTCCTCCTCTTCTTCCTCTTTTTAAATCGATTGTTTTATGACTCCTCAACATTATTTTAACTTTTATCGAATTATGATTTTAATTTCTCAGTCTTTTAATCCTTTTTTTTTTCATTATTTCCTATGTCGCTCTGAAGCCTAAAAAAAAAAAATAATAACAACAATAATGATAATAATAATGATAATAAAAAGTTTCCCCGTCATAAGAGTGCTTCCCAATAATAATAATAATAATAATAATAATAATAACAATAATAATAATGATAATAACTATATATATAAGAAAATACAGACGGGGATTAGTTAGGCTATCGAGAGTGAGTTATATTTTAATTTTAACCATTACTACTACTACTACTACTACTACTAACCTACTACTATTACTATTACTACTACTACTACTACTACTACTACTACTACTACTACTACTACTACTATTACTACTTCTATTTTACCATTTTTATTAAGCAATACCTATAACTATACTATGTTTGTTCGTACGTTCGTTTTATCTCACGTGTATATCGTTCATAACACAATTTTTAAGTTCATAACAGTTAGGAATAGTGGTAATGGTTGTAGTAGTAGTAGTAGTAGTAGTGGTAGTAACATATGCCTCCCTAACTACCACCACTACTGCTACTACTACTACTACTACTACTACTACTACTACAACTACCCATGGCTGTGAATTCGTGCTCCCTTAATTAACTTGGAAATGGTCATAAGTGCTCAAAGAAAAGAAGATTATAGGCCTAAGTGGTGTGGTATCGGCCTCCCTATAATAACTATATTAACTTGGAAATGATCATAAGTGCTCAAAGAAAAGACGATTATAGGCCTAAGTGGTGTGGTATCGGCTTCCCTATAATAACACTACCGCCACTTCTGCTGTAACACTTATTAATGGTGACTTCTCCGAGCATTCAACTATAACCCATGGCTGTGATATCGTGCTCCCAACAACAACGTCTGTGTATGGCTATATTTTTTGCTGATTATATTGGCAAACTTATTTTTTCCGCGTTAAAAAGACATGTATAACCTTTTTTTTAGATGTTCTGTGTTCTTCATATTGTTCTCAGATAAATATTCAGGCATTTATGAATCTATTAGAGAAAGTATTATTCCAACAACGTGTGTGTGTGGCTATAGTTGTATAGATTTTATTAACAAACTATTTTTTTCCACGTTAAAGACATTCCTACCCTATTTTAGAAGTTCAGTGTTGTTCCTATTGTTCTCAGATAAATATTCAGGCATTTATTGATCTATTAGAGAAAGTATTATTCCAACAACTATTTTTTTTTCCACGTTAAAGACATTCCTACCCTATTTTAGAAGTTCAGTGTTGTTCATATTGTTCTCAGATAAATATTCAGGCATTTATTAATCTATTAGAGAAAGTATTATTGCAACAATTTTTTTTTCCACGTTAAAGACATTCCTACCCTGTTTTAGAAGTTCAGTGTTGTTCATATTGTTCTCACATAAATATTCAGGCATTTATTAATCTATTAGAGAAAGTATTATTCCAACAACTATTTTTTTTTCCCACGTTAAAGACATTCATACCCTGTTTTAGAAGTTCAGTGTTGTTCCTATTGTTCTCAGATAAATATTCATGCATTTATTAATCTGTTAGAGACAGTATTATGTATTAAGTATTAGGTGTGACTATATTTTTACGGCTTTTATTTACGAACGAGCAATGAACCTCAGCCAAAACATTGTGTGCATGGCGCTTCCCGTGGTAGAAATTAAGATCAAACCCAAATAAATAATTAACCAAGCTACACAACACTTTGATTTAGCGAAGATGTGTCTGCCGAGGGGAACCTTATGTATAGCAACCTCAGATGCCCTGTTTTCCTCTAATTATGTTTTTTTTTCCCCGTTTATATAATTGTCTACCGCTATATGATTGTGTGGTAGAGACCGTGTGGTTTCTGATAAGGGGGCGTGTTGGGGTGGGTCTGTGGTGTTATCTAGAGACCAAATACCACACGCCAATCCTTCATAACAGGTAAACCATCTAATATATTTTTCTTCACATATCAAGAATAACATTAATTTAACCTTTGCGTCAAATATATGCTCATTTTTCAACCTAGTTTTCCTGTGTTACGTTTAAATGACCGTGTAAGTATTATAAGGTATTTAATTCTTCCATCAAAACACAAGATCATTTTTCACCTGATCTGTTTTTTTACGTTCAGATGATAGTTTTAATGGCAAACGTGTATATATATTGTTTTCTGTTAGCTATCGATATTTACGTTCATATTGTCTTCTAAGTCTTAAATATACCCCAGTCCTTCATATCAGGTAAACCATCTAATATACTTTTCTTTACATACCAGGGATAACATTATTTTAACCTCTACGTCAATTATATGCTCATTTTTCAACCTAGTTTTCCTGTGTTACGTTTAAATGACCGTGTAAGTATTATAAGGTATTTAATTCTTCCGTCAAAACACAAGATCATTTTCACCTGATCTGTTTTTTTTACGTTCAGATGATAGTTTTAATGGCAAACGTGTATATATTGTTTTCTGTTAGCTATCGATATTTACGTTCATAGTCTACTAAGTCTGAAATCTACGCCAATCCTTCATATCAGGTAAACCATCTAATATATTTTTCTTCACATACCAGGAATAACATCAATTTAACCTCTACGTCAAATATATGCTCATTTTTCATTTTAATTTTCCATTGTTACGTTTAAATGACCGTGTAAGTGTTATAAAGTATTTAATTCTTCCATCAAAACACTAGATCATTTTTCACCTGATCTGTTTTTTTACGTTCAGATGATAGTTTTAATGACAAACGTGTATATATTATTTTCTGTTAGCTATCGATATTTACGTTCATATTGTCTTCTAAGTCTTAAATATACCCCAATCCTTCATAACAGGTAAACCATCTAATATATTTTTCTTTACACATCAGGAATAACATTAATTTAACCTCTACGTCAAATATATGCTCATTTTTCATCCTAGTTTTCCATTGTTACGTTTAAATGACCGTGTAAGTATTATAAGGTATTTAATTCTTCCATCAAAACACAAGATCATTTTTCACCTGATCTGTTTTTTTACGTTCAGATGATAGTTTTAATGGCAAACGTGTATATATTATTTTCTGTTAGCTATCGATATTTACGCTCATAGTCTACTAAGTCTTAAATATACCCCAGTCCTTCATATCAGGTAAACCATCTAATATACTTTTCTTCACATATCAAGAATAACATTAATTTAACCTTTGCGTCAAATATATGCTCATTTTTCATCCTAGTTTTCCATTGTTACGTTTAAATGACCGTGTAAGTATTATAAGGTATTTAATTCTTCCATCAAAACACAAGATCATTTTCACCTTCTCTGTTTTTTTACGTTCAGATGATAGTTTTAATGGCAAACGTGTATATATTATTTTCTGTTAGCTATCGATATTTACGTTCATAGTCTACTAAGTCTTAAATATACCCCAATCCTTCATAACAGGTAAACCATCTAATATATTTTTCTTCACATACCAGGAATAACATTAATTTAACCTTTACGTCAAATATATGCTCATTTTTCAACCTAGTTTTCCTGTGTTACGTTTAAATGACCGTGTAAGTGTTATAAGGTATTTAATTCTTCCATCAAAACACAAGATCATTTTCACCTTATCTGTTTTTTTACGTTCAGATGATAGTTTTAATAGCAAACGTGTATATATTATTTTCTGTTAGCTATCGATATTTACGTTCATAGTCTACTAAGTCTGAAATCTACGCCAATCCTTCATAACAGGTAAACCATCTAATATACTTTTCTTCACATACCAGGAATAACATTAATTTAACCTCTACGTCAATTATATGCTCATTTTTCATCCTAGTTTTCCATTGTTACGTTTAAATGACCGTGTAAGTGTTATCTCGGGTCACTGCCATAGCAGATGTGTCAATCAGGGCAAGCAGGTAACAAATCAATGGGGAGGAAAGGTAATCAGCGTACGACACTTTTTCCTCCCAGCGATCAATACCCAGGCCTCCACCACGCTGCCGGACGTAAAAGAAAAACGATAATGATGAATCTATTCTAACTCTTCTTTATGCTCCTCATTATATCAACTTAAAAGGACGTCATGAAACAAATAAACTTCATATACCTTCATTTATAGACGACTAATATAATATCAGGGCCAATACAGTGAGTTATGGCGCGCATCGATTCACGAGCAGACTTTTAAAGCAAACTAGCATAGATTAAAACCTATATTGATGCTTTTACACTTAACTGATAAATAACCTAAAATGATGTTCCAATATCAATCAACTCAATCAACGCTCGCTAACAGATAAGAACAGAGATATCGTACACAAACACACACAGTTGCCAGACATAAAACAAACCTAACATATTAAGCACCTTGTTATCAGTTCTGTTATCTCCTTTATCTAACACTTAACCTCTATTTCTTCTCTAAATAATGACATAGCGTAAATAAGCGTTAAATTATAGCCCACGAAATAAATGTTGTAACAAAAACAGTCAGATATCGTACTGGTATCATACACACTGCCAGACGTACGATCCATCATAAATATTAACAAAAACCTAATTAATAGCAGTTTTAAAGACTATATCTCCCTAATAGCATTAATATCTACTTTCAATAACGTCAAGGAGCTATTAAACGTTCATTAATAGCCTATGGAAGCCAGATATCGTACTCTTCACCACACACAATCACTCTGCCAGACGTATGACCTAACAAAATATTAACAAAAAACTAATTAATCGCCCTTTTAACGCATATGTCTCCCTAATAACGTTAATATCTACTCTTAATAACGATAAATAACCAATAAACGTTTACTTAGAGGCCTTAAATAAGATGAAATAAGGACAAATAGGGATTCTAAAATCTCGTATCTTCCAGTTCTTCCAAATTTCCAGAGTCCAGCAAGAGTGTGACTGTGTTCAGGCTTTCGGGTCTCTATTTAACGTTTTCTAAGGTTTCTACGGGTTTCTAGGCACCGCTAAGCCCGTTCTCGAGCCCGAAGTGAAGCCTGGAAGTGTGTGAGTGCGTCCATGGCTCCGTTCTCGTCTTGAAACCTATAGAAACCACCTCCATGATTGTGGGGTAGAGACCGTGTGGTTTCTGATAAGAGGGCGTGTCGGAGTGGGTCATCGGTGTTATCTAGAGACCAAATGTGGAAAGGTTTCAGTATATGGCCGTAGAGAACTTGAAACCAGACTATGATTGTGGGGTAGAGACCGTGTGGTTTCTGCTAAGGGGGCGTGTCGGGGTGGGACTGTGGTGTTATCTAGAGACCATATAGAGAAGAGGTTTCAGTATATGGCCGTAGAGAACTTGAAACCAGAAACCGACTATGATTTTGGGTAGAGACCGAGTGGTTTCTGATAAGGGGGCGTGTCGGGGTGGGTCTGTGGTGTTATCTAGAGACCAAATGTGGAAAGGTTTCAAAATACAGCTCGTGTGAAACATCTAGATACCAACTCCATGATTGTGGGGTAGAGACCGTGTGGTTTCTGATAAGGGGGCGTGTCGGGGTGGGTCTGTGGTGTTATCTAGAGACCAAATAGAGGAAAGGTTTCAGTATAAAGTCGTAGAGAACTTGAAACCGTGATAACACCTCTAGAAACCGCCTTTAGAGACCGATTTTCATAGAGTTGGTGTGTTGGGGTTGGTCCATATCGTTATCTAGAAACCAGGTTGAGGAAAAGTTTCATAATATAGTCGTAGAGAACGTGAAACCGTGTAAAAATCTCTAGAAACCGCCTATAGAGACCGTTTTACATATAGTTGGTGTGTTGGGGTTGGTCTGTATCGTTATCTAGAGACCAAATTAAGGGAATGGTTTCAGAATATAGCCGTAGAAAACCTGAAACCGTGTGAGACTTCTAGAAACCATCTCCATATGACACCAATTGAGACCGTTTTCAAGAAGTGGGGTGTCAAGGTTTCTAGATCACGTCTGTAGTGTTATCTAGATACCAAATTTGAGGGGCGGTGTTTTAATATAAGACTGTAGAGAACGTGAAACCATGTAAAACCTCTAGAAACCGCCGGGATATCTAGATCACGCCTGTAGTGTTAGCTAGAGACCAATTTGAGGAACAGTTTTAATGTAAGGCCGTGGAGAGCGTAAATCAGTGTCAAACCTCTAGAAACCATATCGACCCCATATCTAGAGAACAATATATGGAAAACAGTTCGGAAATATACATCAGAAGACTCGATTCCAAAGCCTATACACATCGCTTTCAATACCACATCCAGAAGTGCAAAGGGATTTAATTATATACAGGTAGAACATTCGTCTGTATGCATTCAGTGTATAAATCCAACTAATCTCTTCAATATCAGGCTTTTACGCTTTCCAGACCATATTAAATTATTCAGAGGAGGAAAATACTCAAATATACACAACCAGTCTATATATTAGAGTGCATTAACCTTTTCAGTAACAGATTATCGCCTTTTCCAACAGCATATCAAGGAACAGAATATATATAACTGTCCACTAGTTTTATTGAAGGCATTAGGGAAGGAAAATAGCATAGCAGAGTTAGTGGATTTAAGTAAAGTGTACAGAAAAACACTGAATTGACTAACTAAGTGTGCGCAGTGAAGTGTAGAACCGTAGAGAAGAACCAAGGAGAACCAAGCATAAGAGGTCGAAAGGAAAAGAAGAAGAAGAAGAAGAAGAAGAAGGAGGAGAAGGACATATCAGGATGGGGGACAGTCTTGGATACACCTATAGAACACCTCGCGCCAGCCTGGTGTTCAAGACCCGTCAGGTGTTGTCCCATGTCACGGACCTCTGCAGCGAGTTCACCAAGTTCATCGCGCCGGCATACCACCACGACAGATGCGAGAGGTGAGTAGAGAACAGCGTGAAACCTTTAGAAACCACACATAGAGACCGTGTTCAAATAAGGGAGAGAGAGAGAGAGAGGTAAGGAATACGGTGTGTGTGTGTGTGTGTGTGCGTGTGTGTGTGTGTGTGTGTGTGTGTAATATAATAGCTGTCTATGTATATCTATTTATCTACCTATCTGTCTATCTATCTAATATCTATATCTATCTATCTGTCTGTCTATCTATCTAGCTATCTATCTGTTTGTCCATCTATCTATCTATCTGTCTGTCTATCTATCTATCCATCTATATGTCTATCTATCAATCAATCTATTAACGAAGAACACAAGGCATGAAGCTCGAAACTCCCGCCCTTTGCCCGCCTCTCTGTGTTTACGTCCCGTCTGCAACGTTGCCAGATTGTCGTACTCAGGGCATTATATTACCCAGGTTATGACACGACTATTCCCAAAAGACATCTGGAATCAACGATTTTAACAATAAATATAAATTAATCTGGTTATCGGGATGGAGGAGACAGTTATTGGGTTAGAAATCAGAAAATATAAGTAACTGAGTACGACGATTTGGCAACGTTGCTCATCAGCTGTTCATGGCGCGCACGGCAGCCACGCACCCGGACGGAATCTTTTATCCTTTTTACCTCTCCTACGTTTCCTAAAGCCTTAAAGTACTCGCGAGTGCACTGAAAATAAACTTAAGACCCCAATACATCTTTCCAGTGATCAATTACGCTTCGAAAATAACCATAACCCCGTGAAATAAGGCGTTAAAGAGAGGCTACGGGCGTGAGGACTCGAAACTATACTCAATAATCATCACTAATTACTCCTATATCTTCGCTAATTAACATCAAATTACACTGCTGAGGCGTTAATTAGTAGCCCAAGTTACTGTTAAGTCTCTGCAAGTGTTTGAATAAGCCTGGAAATGATGCTAAACTTGTGAAATATAAGAAAAAGTGTGATTTTGAGATAGTGTGTGTGTGTGTGTGAGAGAGAGAGAGAGAGAGAGAGCATAATTTGTTTTCTGATCCTTCCTTTCTTTCTTTCTTTTTCTTTCTTTCTTTCCTTCCTTTCTTTCTTTCCTTCCTTCCTTCCTTCCTTTCTTTTTATATATAATTATTTCCCTATGACTGTATTCAAAATGTGTGTGTGCATTTAACATATCCATCCCTGTGTGTGTGTGTGTGTGTGTGTGTGTGTGTGTGTGTGTGTGAGAGAGAGAGAGAGAGAAAGAGAGAGAGACTTAAACCTATACTTATATCATTAGTTTCCGCTTCTGTTCAAAATAATGTCTGTCTAGGTTAGATATATCCGTCCTTCTGTGTGCGTGTGTGTGTGTGTGTGCGATGCGTCCCCGAGTCTGCCGTCAAGAAGATCGCAGTTATGTCAATGGCTTTCTGCGGGAGTTCGGACTGTGAGTATTAAAATATATAAGACCGTTGATTATTATTATTATTATTATTATTATTATTATTATTATTATTATTATTATTATTATATACTTTTTATTTTTCAGCTACAACAAAATTCATATATGCTTCCTTACTAATAAGACTTTCTATACAACAAAGTGAGGTCATTCTTTGTTGATTTATATCATAGGGGGCTGGCTATCATGTGTTTGAAGATACCCTAACCTAACTTAACCTAACATATCCCAAAACACACACTATAGGCCTTGACTCAGAAAATTCATATATGCTTCCTTACTAACGAGACTTTCTACATAATAAAGTGAGGCCATTCTTTATTGATTTATACCTTAAGGTGCTGGCTATCATGTGTTTGAAGATACCCTAACCTAACTTAACCTAACATATCCCAAAACACACACTATAGGCCTTGACTCAGAAAATTCATATATGCTTCCTTACTAACGAGACTTTCTATATAATAAAGTGAGGCCATTCTTTATTGATTTATACCTTAAGGTGCTGGCTATCAAGTGTTTGAAGATACCCTAACGTGAGCTAACATAACACACAACAGTTACTCAGAAAATTCATATATGCTTCCTTACTAATGAGACTCTCTATACAACAAAGTGAGGTCATTCTTTGTTGATTTATACCATAAGGGGCTGGCTATCATGTGTTTGAAGATACCCCAAACTTAGCAAAAGCAGAAATAGCTGAAATAAAAATAAATCCAGTCTTCATATATTTTTCTTCTTCATCAGGTCGGTCCAGATGCGTCTGTACACCATGCACAAGAGGGAGTTCGTCATGGTGTTCATCGTGTTCTTCGTCACGCTGGGCCTCGCACTCTTCATCGGGCTGGCCGGTGAGTCACTGTTATTATTGTCCTTACCTGGATGACCTTTCCCTATGAGCCGTGCTCGGGTAAACCATCAGGCAAAGAACCGAAAGGTCTCACCAACCAATGCACCAGCCTATGCAAGCTCATCAAACAACAGTACATTTTTTTTATTTATTTTTTTTATTTATTTATTTTTTTTTTACAGCTAAGGAGACCGTTCAAGGGCGTAAAGAAAAATATAAAAAAGCCCGCTATTCATTACTCCTGAACCATAATCCAATAAGACATAGGCTGGAAAGTGCATTGGGAGTTCATTTTGTATGGTCAGGGATAATATTCGTAAAGCTTGTGGCCAAGAAAATCTTTTAGAGCAGCTTTGAAAACACCAAGGTCTCTCAGCTCAGCTACTGCAGAGGGAAGTGAATTCCAGGAGCCAACAACACAAACTGGGAAGGAACGACGCCGACACTCAAGGGAACAACGAGAATGAGCAAGCTTGAAGACATGACCTCTTGTACCCACGACTGGAGCAAGCTGGAATAGTCTAGTCGGGTCAAAGGAGTCAACACTCGATCAAATAAACTCTCAATAATCTCCTGTGAACAGAAAAAAATATCAAGAGCAGAAAGCCTGTCTGCATAGGACAAGGCAAGGCTAGGCTGTCTATATTCTTGGTCCACCTTCGTTGGACTGACTCCAGCAGCTTAATGTCAAGTAGAGGACGAACATGAGTAGTATACAGTGCCATCATAAAATCATTGTCATTGTTTTTTGGTGTTTTATTTTGTTTATTTATTTATTTATTTATTTATTTATTATTGTTTTTTGGTGTGTGTGTGCACCTGTTTATACATACCCAACCCCCCTTTCACACACACCCCTACACCCCTTCTAACCCCCACTTCCCCTCAGGTCCGCCCATCACGGTGACCCAGCAGCAGTCCGCCACACAGCTGGGCCGTCCGCTGAACCACTCCCAGCTGCTGACCGGCCCCTACCAGATGAAGTGCCCGCCACTGTCCACCTACGCCCAGCAGCTGTGGCTCATTGCACGGGTCATAGTGGACATAAAGGACGGTAAGGGAGGGAGGGAGGGAGACAGTTTTACATAGATATTCTTGCCCTTGTCAGGAGGGAACTTGCTGGCCATGACAAGACTAGCCCGTGATCAGCCCATGGTGGTGGTGGAACATACTCAACCTCCCCCCACTTACACTAACGCACACACCTACACCCCCACAGACCAGTCGTTCAGCAAGGAGTTCCACCTGAGTGTGTCGGTCGAGGGCCTGACCAGAGACCAGCAGCAGGAGACAGTGCTGCCGGCAGACAAACCACACAACAAGTAAGTGGAGGGGTGGTACAAGAAAGTGGAGGAGTGGTAGTGAAGTGGAAGTAGTCCTAACCTGACCCCTCCCACATGACCCCCCCCTCCTCCTCTTCCCTCCCTTCCCTCACACACACACACAGTCAATGAAGAAAGAGATAGAAAATGAAATAAATAAAAGACATGAAGAGAGACTGAGAGACATGCCGGAAACAAACTTACTAAATACTAATACTAACACCCCATCCCCCCCAGGAGCCGCACCCTAGAGTGTGACCAGCGAGGATGCGGGGCGGTGACAATCATGCACCTGAGTTACTTGCGCTACACCCACTACGTCGTGACCGTCACCTTCAGCGGCCTGGCGGAGGTGCAGCAGTGGCACGCCTTCAGGGACGTGGTCTTCTATGTGAGTGGGGGAGTTTTATTTACTTATTTCTTATTTTATTTTTTTATTTATTAAGTTCTGCCTCTGGTGCTGGTTGTCTTTCTTGGTGGTCGGCCCCAGCCTGTTGTGGTGCAGACAAGTGTTTATAGTGGCGCCGTCTTGCCTGGCTCATGCTGCCCCCCAGAGCCCATCTTTGAGCCTATTTGAGAGAGAATTCAGAGTCCGGGTTTACAGGCGGTCTATAGGGCAGTGTGTGGGTAGTCTGCGGACACTCGGTGGGGACAGAAGAATTGACAGCTTGTTCCTGCATGATGACCTGTTATTATTGTTATTATTATTATTATTATCAATGCTGTTGTATCTCTCAAAGGGAAATTCCTGGGTCAGTTCTGGGTTCATAAGTCACTTGAATCAAGATAAAAAGAAAATGAAGAAAAAGAAAACTAAGCATTAAAAGTTATATCAACAAATGTTCATGTATTTCCTACCATAGATTAACTACTACTACTACTACTACTACTACTACTACTACTACTACTACTACTACTACTACTACTACTACTACTACTACTACTACTACTTCTACTACTACTACTACTACTACTACTACTACTACTACTACTACTACTACTACTACTACTACTACTACTACTACTACTACTACTACTAATAATAATAATAATGATGATTTCTCCTTCTCTCCCTGGCCAGTTCAAAACCTACAACCCAAACTTCACCAAACTTGAGATCTGGCTTCGCTTCATATTCCTGCTACTGGCGTTTATAGTGGCCGTGAGTATTGCTATTATTATTACTATTATTACAACTACTATTATTATTATTATTATTATTTATTTGTTTATATATTTATCATTTCAGTGCTGGCTGGCCCATAGTCTGAGGAAGTACGCCCTCTATGACTGGTCTATTGAGCAGAAGTGGATGTCCATACTGCTGCCTCTGTTGCTGCTCTACAATGGTGAGTCAGGGCTATTGTAGATAGGTCTGTTCTTTTTTTTTTTTTTTTTTTTTTTTTTTTTTTTCTCCTATATTGTTTCATCTTTTTTTTTCTTCTATTTTTCTGTCTCATTCTTTTCATCCATCTCCCTTCCCTTCACTCATTCAATCATCTCAATTTCTTATTCACGTCTCCGCCAGTGTTCATCAATTACCTTTTCTGCTCTAATTTTTCTTTCTATTTTTCTGTCTCATTCTTTTCATCCATCTCCCTTCCCTTCACTCTTTCAATCATCCTTATTTCCTATTCACGTCTCCGCCAATGTTCATCAATTACCTTTTCTGCTCTAATTTTTCTTTCTATTTTTCTGTCTCCTTCTCAACCCTCTCCCATTTTTTTCTTTTTACAACAAAGGAGACAGCTCAAGGGCACAAACAAAGGAAGCAATAATAATAACAGAAAAAAGCCTGCTACTCGCTGCTTCTAAAAAGAATCCAAAGAGGGGTCAATTTTGGGAGGAGAGGTGTCCTGATACCCTCCCATTAATGCCTATACCCTCCTGCCATTCCCTTCCCTTCACTCATTCAATCATCTCAATTTCCTATTCATGTCACCGCCAATGTTCATCTCTCCTCCGCTCCCCGTAGATCCCGTGTTCCCGATGACGTTCCTGGTTGAGTCGTGGGTGCCGGCGCTGGTTGACACAGTGTTCCAGGCCACCTTCCTCTGCTCCCTCCTGCTCTTCTGGCTGTGTATATACCACGGACTCAGACAGGTGGGTGGAGTGCCATTCTCTTACGTGGGTCTATAGAAAGGCTCTCGGATATCAATGTTCCCTCAAACACACACTCTCCCTCTCTCTCTCTCTAACTCAAGCTGAAATCAAGCCTATCTCAAGCTCACTCAACCTCAAACACACGCTCTCCCTCTCTCTCTCTCTCTCTCTAACTCAAGGTGAAATCAAGCCTATCTCAAGCTCACTCAACCTCAAACACACACTCTCCCTCTCTCTCTCTCTCTAACTCAAGCTGAAATCAAGCCTATCTCAAGCTCACTCAACCTCAAACACACACACACTCCCTCTCTCTCTCTCTCTCTCTCTCTCTCTCTCTCTCTCTCTCTCTCTCTCTCTCTCTCTCTTTCTCTCTCTCTCTCTCTCCAGAAAAAGCAAGCCTTCTCCTCCCATCTCTCCTCCCTCTTTCCCTCTCAAACTTCAACCATTTTTTCTTTGCTCTCTCTCACTCCACCTCTCAAACTCATGTCTCTCTCTCTCCCTCCCCAGAATGAGCGAGCCTTCTCCACGTTCTACCTGCCCAAGTTTGCTCTGGTTGGGTTGCTGTGGTTGGCGGTGGTGGTGACGGCCGCCGTGCAGAAGTGTAATGAGCTTCATGACCCGCTATACTCCGCCATGCTGGAGACTCACCATTTCCAGGCGAGTCACTGTTGCTATCAATGTTAGTAGTAGTAGTAGCAGTAGTAGTAGTAGTAGTATTGTTGGTAGTAGTGTTGTTATTGTTTTATATTTTCTCTCAACAAAGACATTCAAACACGCCTTGATTTGACATATAACTTACCATCAACTTTCCGTTCTTCCCCTTACAGAAGTTCAAGATCTTTTTCTTTGTGACGGGAAGCTTCTACCTCCTCTACCTGCTCTACCTCATCATCACGGCGTACAGCGAGCTCAGGTCCATGCCATACTTCGGTGAGTTCAATGGAATACTTATTTTATGGGTCTATAATAATAATAATAATAATAGTAATGATAATAATGGATTGGGATAGTGATGTTTTTTCCTGTCTCTCTCTAATGTTTTCTCTCTCTCTCTCTCTCTCTCTCTCTCTCTCTCTCTCTCTCTCTCTCTCTCTCTCTCTCTCTCTCTCTCTCTCTCTCTCTCTCTCTCTCTCTCTCTCTCTCTCTCTCTCTCTCTCTCTCTCTCTCTCTCTCTCTCTCTCTCTCTCTCTCTCTCTCTCTCTCTCTCTCTCTCTCTCTCTCTCTCTCTCTCTCTCTCTCTCTCTCTCTCTCTCTCTCTCTCTCTCTCTCTCTCTCTCTCTCTCTCTCTCTCTCTCTCTCTCTCTCTCTCTCTCTCTCTCTCTCTCTCTCTCTCTCTCTCTCTCTCTCTCTCTCTCTCTCTCTCTCTCTCTCTCTCTCTCTCTCTCTCTCTCTCTCTCTCTCTCTCTCTCTCTCTCTCTCTCTCTCTCTCTCTCTCTCTCTCTCTCTCTCTCTCTCTCTCTCTCTCTCTCTCTCTCTCTCTCTCTCTCTCTCTCTCTCTCTCTCTCTCTCTCTCTCTCTCTCTCTCTCTCTCTCTCTCTCTCTCTCTCTCTCTCTCTCTCTCTCTCTCTCTCTCTCTCTCTCTCTCTCTCTCTCTCTCTCTCTCTCTCTCTCTCTCTCTCTCTCTCTCTCTCTCTCTCTCTCTCTCTCTCTCTCTCTCCTCTCTCTCTCTCTCTCTCTCTCTCTCTCTCTCTCTCTCTCTCTCTCTCTCATATGTGTCATAGTTTAAGCTTGTAATAGAAAGAAGAATATTTTCCTTTATATATGTAATAGATAAAGAGATAGTTCATGCAATGACTATTATATTAACAAAGAAAAAATAATGAATATCTACAAAACACTGCAAAAACCAACCCATGAATCACTACATTATGAGTTTTATGACACCCTTATACAGCTAACACAGACCTCCACCTCCCCTCCTTCCCTCCCCCCAGACCTGCGGCTCAAGTTCGTGACCCTGCTCCTTGCCGTGGTGGTCAGCGTGGGCACCACCATCACTGTGCTGAGGTTTGGGGTTGGCGTGCTGGAGGACAACTTTGTGGCCCAGCTGTCCACGCACTACGAGAGCTCCGCGCAGTTCATGGCTTTCTACGGACTCCTGAATTTGTATGTCTTCACGATGGCATATGTCTACTCGCCCTCGGAACGTGCGCTGATGGGTAGGTGTTGCTGTTGTTGTTTGGTATTTCTCTGAGTCCTTCAGTCTTCCCCTAAGGCAGGGTTGTTAGCCCTTTGGTGACCCCAGGCCTCCATGGCATTGCTTAGGATGGTCACACACCCTTAACCTGTCTGCCAAAATCATCACCACCAGTCCTGTTTAACATATAATATATAATAATATTCAGATATTGAGTCCCATAGCCCCAAGGGGTATGTATACCCCCGGTTAAGACCCCCTGCCCTGAAGCCTCCTCCAAGCCATGCCCCGTGTAGATCTTCACAAGGTAGATGGTTGTGTCTTGCATGCAGACTGTACTCTCTAAGAAAACATTATTTTCAAAACTTGAAATGGTGAAAATAAGATTGTTATGGTGAGAAATTAGGGAACAACATTTCATGTTTATGATGATGCTGGATGAGCTGAGTAAAGAAATGTGAATATTTTGTGAACCTGTGCGGGTGTGTTGGCTGACGGAGACTCCACGCCCACCGCCCAACAGCCTGCCAGCTACAGGCTGCTGAGTGCCAGCAATGTCTGCATGACCATCCAATGGCTCAGCTGTGTGTGAGGCGGTGCTGAAAACCTCAATTTTCAACAGCACCACGAGCACAGTGTGCATCCCGGGGCAGAGTGTGGACAGGAGGCCTTCAGCTGTCTGGCATATTCCCTTTCAGTCTCTCCCTCCCTCATCACCCATTCCTCCCTCAACAGAGACGCACATCCTGAAGGACAACCCCGCCTTCAGCATGGTCAATGATTCCGACGAGGACGTGATCTATGGCTCGGACGAAGACACGCGGCGACCCCTCAACCAGCGCTCCAACGACAATGACGAGAGTGACTAAACCAGGAGGAGGAGGAGGAGGAGGAGGAGAGAAGATGAGAGAGGGAGAGGAGGAGAGAGAATATGTAAGCAGGTAGAGATGGAGAGAAAATATGGAGATAACTAAGAGAGAGAGAGAGAGAGAGAGAGTTGTGAATGCCAAAGCAAGTGTTAGATAGGCTTTCAACACACACACACATACACGGCCCGGTAGCTCAGGGGTAGAGCGTCTGGCTCACAACCAGAAGGACTGGGGTTCGATTCCCCGGCCGGGTGAAGATAAGTTGGGTTTATCTTCTTTCACGTGTAGCCCCGGTTCACCTAGCAGTGAGTAGGTACACGACGTCAGGCAAGGAGTTGTGACCTCGTTGTCGTGGTGTGTTGTGTGTGAGTGGTCTCAGTCCTACCCAAAGATCGGTACTATGAGCTCTGTGCTCTTCCGTAGGGGAACGGCTGGCTGTCTTGAGAGAGACTCGCAGCAGACCAAGAGGTGAATTACACACACACACACACACACACACATACACACACACCCAGTCCATATACATTTGAGGGTGTCCAGCATAACCTATACATACACATATATATACATGGCTATTACTGTGTGCTATTTATACATACATACATACATACGTACATACATACAGTCAATCCGTGCATGTGTGAGTGTGTATGCCAGATATTATTATTATTATTATTATTATTATTATTATTATTATTATTATTATTATTATTATTGCTACGTTCTTCTTCTTCCTTCTCCTCCTCCTCCTCCTCCTCCTCTTCCTCCTCCTCCTCCTTACCATCTTTTTCTTTTATTTATTTTATTATTATTTTATTTTTAAGAGGAAAACGTTTTATCAGGGAATTTATTTTTGTCTGGTAACAACTTTTCCGATCTTTCGTTTCCTTTTTTTTTTACGTTTATTGTCTATTGTTTGTTTGTTCGTTTGTTTGTTTGACGCCGCCTCCGCCATCTCAGGTTATTGCTATTATTATTATTATTATTTATATTTATTTCTGAGAGCCAAATATTTTTCAGGAATTTTGTATCTCTTATTAATATTTCATCATTATTATTATTATCATCATTATCTTAACCTTAAATAATCTAGCTTCCATTGACATAAGAAAAAAGAAAAAAGAAAAAAAATAAATATACAGTTGTGTCCTGGTTGTCAAATGCCATATACAGAATTATCATACATCATTATCATCATTAATATAGCCATCATTATCATCATAGTGTAAGCCATTATCATATCATCGCCATCATCGCTAACTTATTATGTATACAACTCGCTGTTCACATGTGTTAGCCGTCAGCATAGGACAGCATACTGGGGCATAGGACAGCATACTGGGGCATAGTACAGCATATTGCATAGGGTGTGTTTGCTAGTCTGTCTGTCTGTCTGTCTGTCTCTTAAAATGCCCTTCTATTCTCTATCTATCTGTCTATTTGTATCTATTTTTATTTCATTTATAGAGTCATTTATTTCCTCTCTCTATCTCTTTCTCTATCTCTACCCTTTCTTTCTTTCTTTCTTTCTTTCTTTCTTCCTTTCTCGCTCTTTCCCCATTCTCATCTCTTTTCTTCCTTTCCTTCCTTATTTTTTTTTCTTTTTCCTTATCTCTTCTCTCCTTCCCTTCCCTTCCTTTCCTTTCCCTTCCCTTCTCTTCCATTCTCTTCCCTTTCCTTTCCATCGCTTCCCTTTCTTTCCCTTCCCTTCCCTTCTATTCCATTCTCTTTCCTTTCCTTTCCATCCCTTCCTTTCCCTTCCCTTCTCTTCCCTTTCCTTTCCATCCCTTCCCTTCCCTTCCCTTCCCTTCTATTCCATTCTCTTCCCTTTCCATCCCTTACCTTCCTTTCCCTTCCCTTCCCTTCCCTTCCATTCTCTTCCCTTTCCATCCCTTACCTTCCTTTCCCTTCCCTTCCCTTCCCTTCCCTTCCATTCCATTCCATTCCATTCCATTCCCTATCCATCCCATCCCTTCTATTCTCTTCCCTTTCCTTTCCATCCCTTTCCTTCTCTCTCTCTCTCCCTTACCCTAATGCGAGTACTAATAGGTCATGGCGGTGCGTACAAATTGGCAAACACACTCTATATATATTTTTTTAGCTTCAAGTTGTCAGTCAAAGGAAGGGAAGGGAACGGAAGGGTTGAGATTTTAAAGGTTTTGGTAGGAGTTAATATTTTTGGTTGTTTTTGGTTGTGTATTGTGGTTGATTTTTGGTGGTTTGGTGGTGGTGGTGGAGGTGATTCTCTTTCTTTCCTTCTCTCTCTCTCTCTCTCTCTCTCTCTCTCTCTCTCTCTCTCTCTCTCTCTCTCTCTCTCTCTCTCTCTCTCTCTCTCTCTCTCTCTCTCTCTCTCTCCCCCCCCCTTCCTTCCTTCCTTCCTTCCTTCCTTCCTTCCTTCCTTCCATACCACCACCATCACCACCATCATCATCACCATATCACCAGAGAGAGAGAGACAGAGAGACAGAGAGAGAGTCTAGTCAGTAATTCAATGCTTTATATGATGATGTTATTGACGCAAAATAAATATTAAAATAAAATATATTAAAATTTATTATTGATTAACTTTGTCCTGTTCATGAGAGAGACTACTACTACTACTACTACTACTACTACTACTACTACTACTGATAATAATAACACACAAAACCCCAAAGAAAAGATAGACCATTCAATGATTAAAATAAAACAATAAGTGCCGTTACAGAGGCATCAAAAAACCACCTTCGACATCAGGTATAAGTTCAAGCTCGAATTCATGTAAACAAACACTGGGATAAGATTTAGAGGAAAACTGAAATTCTTCGTAAAAAACACGTAAAAAACAGGTTTCCAGGGTGTTTTAAGTGCGGCAGAGAGAGGCAGAGAATAAAACAGAAAATTTGGAATATATTGACACAGAGAGAAGGAAGGAGGAGGCGAAGAAACGGGAGATAAAGAGGAGAAGGAGGAGGAGAGAGTGAGAGAGAGAAGGATGCAAGAGTTGGGAGAAGGAAGGAAAAGGAATTGAAGGAAAGGAAGAAAGAAGGAAGGGAAGGAAAAGGAATTGAAGGAAAGGAAAAAAGAAGTAAGGGAAGGAAAGAAAGGACGAAGAAGAAGGAAAGAGATAGACAGAAGAGAAGGAACAAAAGACAAATGTGGTAATGGACAGGAAGTGAAGGAGAGGAAGGAAGGGAACTAGAAGAGAAGGAAGGAAAAAATACTGAAAATAAGAACGAAAAAGAAGATAAACACAATAAGAGGAAGCAGAGGAAAGGAAGGAAGAAAAGAAAGAAGAGAAAAAGAGAAAGAAAAAGAATGAAGGAAGGAAGGAGAAAACAATGAAAAAACAATAAGAAAACGAAGATAGGAATAACAACAAAGAAGGGAAGAGAAGAAAAGAGAAGGAAAGGAAGAAAAAGAAAGGAAACAAGAAAATAAGAGAGGAAATTGGTCTGATCTCTCCTCCTCCTCCTCCTCCTCCTCCTTCTCCTCCCCTTAACCATGGCGGCCAATGCTCTGGTGTGCCCCTGAGGCCTGGGCGGCATGGGGGTGTAGTGGCGGCGGCGGTTGGGGTGGCGGCTGGGTGATTTACTATGTGGTTCGGTTGACATGAATCTGCACTCAATGTTTCGTGATTTCAATCCTGGGTAATTATGTTCTTTTTTTCTTCTTCTTCCTCTTATGGGACTTATTTAGCAGGTGTTATGTGTGTTCTTAAAGAGATATTTTGCAATTGGTAATTTTTTTATAATCATTAATATTAGTTATGAGAGAGAGAGAGAGAGAGAGAGAGAGAGAGAGAGAGAGAGAGAGAGAGTAAGAAAAAGAGAGATAGAAAGGAAAAAAATCATACAAGAGAGAGAGAGAGAGAGAGAGAGAGAAGGGAAGGGAAGGAAAATAAGAAAAAGAGAGATAGAAAAGACAAAAATCATACAAGAGAGAGAGAGAGATAATGTGTATATAGTTATTATAAAGGAAAACAAATGACAGATATACAGAGAACCAGGTCAAGACAGACAGAGTTATATGAACAGACTGTCTAATATTTTCTTCCCTCCACCCCATAGCAAGTTCATCGTGTGGGTGTGCGTGGCGGTGTTCACGGCGGTGTTCGCGCTGCGGCTGGATGGGGAGCTGGACTGGAGCTACTGGCTGGTGTTCTGCCCCCTGTGGCTGTGGAAGGGCCTGGTGCTGCTGGGGGCCATGGTGGGCAACGTGGTCTGGTGGAGGAACCCTCACTACAGGCAAGGCGGGAAGACTGTTTTTAGCTATATGGCTTAAGCTTTTAACTTTACAGTCGTCCCTCAAATTGTACGGTTTCCAATAGTTCGGTTTTGGTTTTATGTGGATTTTCTAAGAAGGTTTTTTAGGATTTTTAAATTTTTCGACAAGCAGGAAATTTAAAAATCCTAAAAGATCTTCCGTGACAATCCGTTTAAAACCGAAACTGTACTATTTGAGGGACGATTGATACTTATTCATTGATTAGGAGCAGGACTGTTTTGATTTAAAGCAAATAATTTAAATCATGTCATTTCAATCAATTTAAATCCGAGCAAATCAAAAAATCTATTTGAGGGATGACTGTACTTATTCATTGATTAGGAGCAGGACTGTTTTGATTTAAAGCAAATAATTTAAATCATGTCATTTCAATCAATTTAAATTCAAGTAAAAAAAATCCTGATTTAAATCAAAATGAAATATATGCTGTATTCTTGCCTCCCTTTACAAGACAAGTATTCCAAAGTATAAAAAGTAAAGTAATGTCTTTTTGGTGATAACAACAATAACTGTAATCTGAATAAATAAATAAATTTTAATCAATACAATTTAAATCAATTAACCTGATTTTTAAAATTTTTATTAAACAAATTCTCCAATCCCTCTCCCCTTAAGCTGGAGGTTCAGTCCTGCATTCAGTACCGTGCGCTGCTATTGTAACAGGATCATCTATTTTTATGTAGCATCCAATCTCTCCCTTACAACAGAATCCAACCCCATATAACAGCATCCAGCCCCTTTTAACAGCATCCAACCCCTTTTAACAGCATCCAACCCCTTATAACATCCTCCAATCCCTTTCCCCCCAGACTGGAGGGTCAATCCTACATCCAGTACCGTGCGCTGCTCATCTCCCTGGGGCTGCACCTCTTCCTGTTGATGTTTGAGGTGCTGGTGGCCGACAAGCTGGAGAACCATCGCCACGCTTGGGTCTCGGTCTTTGCCCCGCTCATACTCATCTCCATCGTGTCCATCGCGGCGTGCATCTGGGCGGTGAAGCATGATCGCTCCTTTGAGGTATGGGGTACTTGGGGGGGGGGAAGGGAAGGGAACAGATATAGATAGAGAGGAAAAGGAAGAGGAAGGGAAGGGAACAGATATAGATAGAGAGGAAAAGGAAGAGGAAGGGAAGGGAAGAGAAGGGAAGGAAAGAAGAGATAAAGAAAAAGAAAAAATTAAGGAAGGAAAGGAAGAAAAGAAATGAGAACGGGGGAAGAACAAGAAAGGAAGAAAGAAAGAAAGAAAGAAAGGGTAGAGATAGAGAGAGGAAATAAATGACTCTATAAATGAAATAAAAATAGATACAAATTATTCTGCTCCTTAACTTCTCCTTCCTCCTCTATCTATCTATCTATCTTCTATCTATTTCTCTATTTATTTCTCTTTCCAGGTTGAGTTGTTCTGCGCCGTCAATCTCCTCCAATTCATCTTTCATCATTTTCCATCCCAAATGATTCCTATTCCCTCTATCCATCCGTCTCTTTCCAGCTTGAGTTGTTCTGCTCCGTCAAATTTCTCCACTTCATCCGCAATCATTTTCCATCCATCCACCATCCCAAATTATCCCTATTCCTTCTATTCATCCACTCATCCATCCGTCTCTCTCTGTCAACCTTCTACACTTCATCTTCCATCATTTTCCATCTATCCATCATCCGAAATTATCCCTATTCCTTCTATTCATCCACTTATCCATCTGTCTCTCTCTGTCAACCTTCTACACTTCATCCGCAATCATTTTCCATCCATCCATCATCCCAAATTATCCCTATCCCTTCTATTCATCCACTTATCCATCTGTCTCTCTGTCAACCTTCTACAATTCATCTTCCATCATTTTCCATCTATCCATCATCCGAAATTATCCCTATTCCCTTCTATTCATCCACTCATCCCTCCGTCTCTTTCCAGCTTGAGTTGTTCTGTTCGGTCAATCTCCTGCAGTTCATCTTCATCGCCCTCCGCCTTGACGAGTACCTCACCTGGTCATGGGAGATAGTATTCGTACCTGCGTGGATCCTCCTCTGCGTGTCCGTGGTGGCCGTCCTCTACAGTATCGTGTTCGCCGGGCTTCTCCTACGCATGCCGGACGTCAACCCGGACCGTCGGCGAACGTCCATGAACTCGGCGATAGGTTACACGTGTCTCGTCGCTCCCTTGTTGATATTCTTGATTACGCTGGCGAGTAAGTTGAACGGGAAAACATCGGCGACCTATACGTCAATAGTGTCGCCGCTGTATATCTCGTACGCCACGCTGCTCCTCATGGCCTTCACGACGAAGCGAGCGAACCAGTGTGAGTATTTGGGGGGGTTTTGGTTAGGTTAGGTTAGGTTAGGCTAGGTAGTAGTAGTAGTAGTAGTAGTAATGGTAGTAGTAGTAATGGTAGTAGTAGTGGTAGTAGTAGTAGTAGTCTCTCTCTATCTCTCTCTCTCTCTCTCTCTCTCTCTCTCTCTCCCTCCCTCCTTTCTTCCTTCCTTCCTGCCTTCCTCCATTTCCTTCCTTCCTTCCTTCCTTCCTTCGTTCCTTTCCCTCCCCTTCCCTTCTTCTCCCTTTCTCTTTCTCTTATTAGTCCTCTCTCTCCCTCTCCCTTTCCATGATAAAAAATATAAAAACAAAAATATCCTAACCTAACCTAACGTATCCTACAATCCTTCCAGGGTGGTTCGGACTGCGCAAGGACCTCTGCCAGTTCCTCCTCGGCGTATGTCCTCTCCTACAGGAATACGCCAACATCTCCTACAGCATCCCACACCTGCAGGACTCTCGGAGCGGCCTGCAGCAGAATCCTTCCGAGCCTGGCGTCCTGACCTCGGAGAAACGCGATGTTGTAGCTTCGTCGCGCCGTATCGAGCATCGCGTAGTGGTGCCGGCACTGAGCTTAGAGGTGCCGGACTAGTGCCGTTGATTGAGTGCCTGTAGGAAGGGTAAGGATGCTTGTGTTTTTATCCTATTAGCCTTCAAATCCTTAGGTGATTGCAATGGTGTTTAAGAACTGCGGAAAAGACTTTAACTAGTGCGAAAAGCTTAACAGTGTCACAAGAATAGCAGCTGTAGTAATAGTAGTAGTAGTAGTAGTAGTAGTAACAGTAGTAGTAGTAGTTTAGTGCCCAAATTCCACTCCACTATAGGCCTATCTCCACACAACCACAGCGTGTCTCAATACATGCCAGAAATTAATCCAGACCAGGATCGACCCCATGACCAGCGAGATAGGAGAGCCACCCCTTAACTCATCTGCTGTGATTGGCACGGATTTGGCCTTCACTGGTAGCTTGTTAACATATAGTCCCAGGTCTTTCTCTGCCTCTGTGGTGGATAGTGGAGTGTTTCCCATGTGGTATTGGTGTGCTGGATATCCCTTCACTGGTAGCCTGGTAACACACACTCCCAGGTCTTTCTCTGCCTCTGTGGTGGATAGTGGAGTGTTTCCCATGTGGTATTGGTGTGCTGGATATCCCTTCACTGGTAGCCTGGTAACATACACTCCCAGGTCTTTCTCTGCCTCTGTGGTGGATAGTGGAGTGTTTCTCATGCAGTATTGGTGTGCTAGATATCCCCTCCCAAGCTGCAGGACTTTACATTTTACTTCATTGAATTGTAGCAGCCACTTTTTGTTCCATTCCTGTAGCTTGGTGAGGTCTTATGGTAGGAAATTCACAGCCAAGGGGATAACCAGTCAGCCATAGAGGTGCGCCCCTTGCAGAATGAGTCACGTGAGGCTCTCCCATCAGGCAGGTCAGGCACTTCAGTAGTTGCGCAAAAGAGACATTGAAATATATGTGTGTGTGTCTCGGAGTGATTCAAAGCTAGTATAAGATGCGATATTTTTGTGGGGAAAGATGGAGGATGTTAATATAAGGGAAATTGTGTCTTACTGCAAAATAATATTGATTTTAAGTAAGAAAAGAGATGAAAATGTTAAAATAATGAAAAATATGTCTTGCTATGAAATATATGTTGATTTTTAAGCTGTTATGAAGGATGTAGGATATTAATATGAGGGAAATTGTGTCTTACTGCAGAATAACATTGATTTTAAGTTAGGGAAGAGATGAAAAATGTTAAAATAATGAAAAAAATGTCTTGATACGAAATATATGTTGATTTTGAAGCTGTTAGAGGAAGAAAAATGTGTTGTTTGCAAGAATGACATTGATTTTAAGTAAGAAAAGAGATGAAAAATGTTAAGATAATGATAAAAATGTCTTGCTACGATATATATATTGATTTTTAAGCTGCAAGAAAGGCTATAGAGAGTTCATACAAGGAAGAAAAATGTCGTATGCAAGAATGACATTGATTTTAAGTAAGAAAAGAGATGAAAAATGTTAAGATAATGAAAAAAATGTCTTGCTACGAAATATATGTTGATTTTTAAGCTGTAAGAAAGGCTATAGAGAGTTCATACAAGGGAGAAAAATGTCGTATGCAAGAACGACATTGATTTTAAGTAAGAAAAGAGATGAAAAATGTTAAGATAATGAAAAAAATGTCGATACGAAATATATGTTGATTTTTAAGCCGCAAGAGAGGCTATCAAGTGTTCATAAAAGGAAGAAAATTTGTCTCACTGCAAAATATCATGGTGTGGATTTTAAGTTAGTGAAGTAGGCCTATTTATATATATTGAATTATTTCCATGTATCTCTCATTAAATCATCTTATAAACAGAGCTAAAACAGGGCATACTGTCTTAAATGAAGGGAATTCTATGACACACTAATATATTTATCTTCTCATTATTTTGTCATTGATCATTTTAATTGTCATTGCATTCATCTTAACCTCTAACATTTTTATATTATTATTATTATTATTATTATTATTATTATTATTATTATTATTATTATTATTATTATTATTATTATTATTATTATTATTATTATTATTATCATTAGCATCATCATCATCATCATCAGTTATTCTCTTTCTCCTCATTAATAAGTGTCATTATTATTATTATTATTATTATTATTGTTGGATATTTTTAACCCATGACAAGTGTGATTATTCTCTCTCTCTCTCTCTCTCTCTCTCTCTCTCTCTCTCTCTCTCTCTCTCTCTCTCTCTCTCTCTCTCTCTCTCTCTCTCTCTCTCTCTCTCTCTCTCTCTCTCTCTACTTTTTTTTTTTTCATCTCTCTCTCTCTCTCTCTCTCTCTCTCTCTCTCTCTCTCTCTCTCTCTCTCTCTCTCTCTCTCTCTCTCTCTCTCTCTCTCTCTCTCTCTCATAATAACAATACAGTAACTTATATATATAGCCTTAGACACCACCATTATTATTATTATTATTATTATTATTATTATTATTATTATTATTTCGTAGAGAGGAAGAGAAAGGAAGAAAAATATAAATAATAATAAGAATAATGAGATAGAGAGATAATGAAGGTAGTAATTATAATGGCTAATGACACAGTGTATATATATTTAATTAGATGACTTGTACAATAAAGTAATTTGACACGACGTTAGTAATTAATTAGCCATTATTAAGAGAGAGAGAGAGAGAAGATAATTAAGAGAGAGAGAGAGAGAAGGAAAGGACGGAGATAAAGGAGAGATCGAAAGGAAGGAAAGGAGAGAGAGAGAGAGAGAAGGGAAGGACGGAGATAAATTAGGAGAGGAAGAGAGAGGGAGAGAGAAGAAGGAATAAGAAAGAGAAGGAAATAGAAGGAAAAAAAGGAATAAAGTAAAGAAAGAGCCAGCGTCCCAGCCCAAACAGAGGTATCCCAAGACCCAGCCCAAGATCTCCGAGTCCCCAGTTCCTACAAGATGGCGGAGGTGGAGAAAGCCGCGGCAGCTTCTCCTGGCACGGACACCATTTTTGGCAAGATCCTACGCGGCGAAATACCTACAGACTTCATTTACGAGGACGAGCAGGTGAGGAATTACCTTTGCACTCGTTAATTAAGGGAGACAAGGGGGGTAAAAGGGTGAAATATGGGGGTGACAGTAGCCGGCATGGAGGGGCTTCGTGGGATATGGCGGGAAGAGTTTTATCATTTTTTGCGTTTATTGGTGTTTTTTAAGGCTTGGGGGGCGTGTCATGGCGTGCAGTATATAGTGTGATGGTGTGGCTATGTCTTGTTAACCTTAAGACTTGTGAGTAATATAAGATAATGGAGATGAGGGTGAAATATGGGGGTGACAGCTGCTGGCATGGATGACGATGGGAAATGTCGGGAAATCCTTTATCATTTTTGTGTTTATTGGTGTTTTTTAAGGCTTGGGGGAAGTGTCATGGCGTGCAGTATATAGTGTGATGGTGTGGCTATGTCTTGTTAACCTTAAGACTTGTGAGTAATGTAAGATAATGGAGATATGAGGGTGAAATATGGGAGTGACAGCTGCTGGCATGGGTGACGATGGGAAATGTCGGGAAATCCTTTATCATTTTTGTGTTTATTGGTGTTTTTAAAGGCTTGGGGGAAGTGTCATGGCATATAGGCCTGGGTATGATGCTGTGGCTGTGTGTTGCTGCGGCCATGGCGGCAGACACGACCCGGGAGAGTCGGAAATAAGGGGGGAGGTGTGGCGGCGGTGGTGGTGGAGAGGGGGAGGTGTGGCGGCGGTGGTGGAGACGGGGAGGTGTGGCGGCGGTGGTGGTGGAGAGGGGGAGGTGTGGCGGTGGTGGAGAGGGGGAGGTGTGGCGGCGGTGGTGGAGAGGGGGAGGTGTGGCGGCGGTGGTGGAGAGGGGGAGGTGTGGCGGCGGTGGTGGAGAGGGGGAGGTGTGGCGGCGGTGGTGGAGAGGGGGAGGTGTGGCGGCGGTGGTGGAGATGGGGAGGTGTGGCGGTGGTGGAGAGGGAGGTGTGGTGGTGGTGGAGAGGGGGAGGTGTGGCGGCGGTGGTGGAGAGGGGGTGTGGCGGTGGTGGAGAGGGGAGGTGTGGTGGTGGTGGAGAGGGGAGGTGTGGCGGTGGTGGAGAGGGGAGGTGTGGTGTGGGTGGAGAGGGGTGTGGCGGCGGTGGTGGAGAGGGGGTGGTGTGGCGGCGGTGGTGGAGAGGGGGAGGTGTGGCGGTGGTGGAAGGGGAGGTGTGGCGGTGGTGGGGGAGGTGTGGCGGTGGTGGAGAGGGAGGTGTGGCGGTGGTGGAGAGTGTGTGTGGCCGGTGGAGGGGAGGTGTGGTGTGGGGGTCAAATATGGAGATTCAGTCCGCGCCTCCAATATTGCCCCCATGATAATAACAACCTCTCCAAGGTCTCCAATACTGTTGTTCGGTACTTCTCTAGTTTTACCGGCGCATCACACATACACCCCCTAGGAGGTTATAATGTGGGGGGTCCAGGGTGGGCTGTGCCCCCCCTGGTTAGGAGGAGGGTCGAAGGGGGTGAAGCCCCCCCCCAATAGAGGTTAGGTCATGTAAAGTTTGGTTGGAGTAGTTTAAATCTGCTCCCCAACCCAACCCCCTGATTTCCCACGGGTCTCCCAAGATCATTAGGGTAAGGGGATCAGGCCTTTTTCTTTACTATTAAGTACTTGCACCTTCATGTTAGGGTTGAGGGACATGGATTTTGTCCCTTAACTAAAATATGGAGGTGTGATGTTGTATTTTGGAGGCACGGAGTCAATCTCCACAATTACCATTGCTGTTGCATTTCTGTAAAATTTAGGCTTTACTGTTGAAGTAGCCACAAAGGTCCACATTACTGGAAAAAGCCCCCCTTTCCCTGTTACTGGCCTGTATATACGCAACTAATCCACATGTGTGTTTGTTCCAGTGTGTTGCTTTCCTGGACATAACTCCCCAGGCTCCCGTGCACTTCCTGGTCATCCCGCGCAAGCCACTCCCCACCCTCACTGATGCCGGGGACGAGGACGAGCAGGTGAGTTTGTTTGTGTATTTCTTTATTTCATTTATTTTCTGTCACTTATTAGATTATACATAGATCCATTACTTATATATAGATACACACATTAAACTATGGTAATAGATATAGTCCTAAAATAATTAGTTTGTGTTTGGTATGGCTGTGTGAGAGAGAGAGAGAGAGAGAGAGAGAGAGAGACACACACACACAGAAATCGAGACAGAAATACAGATTACAGAGAGAGAGAGAGAGAGAGAGAGAGAGAGAGAGAGAGACAGAGACAGAATTCGAGAAACAGAGATACAGACACACACAGAGAGAGAGAGAGAGAGATACGCACTCAACCCCACCCCCCCCACAACCCTTCCCCCCCACACTAACCACCCCCTACCCCTCCTTCCAGCTCCTTGGTCACATGATGTTGGTCGCCCGGAAAGTCGCCAAAGAGCAAGGCCTCAACAACGGCTTTCGATTGGTCGTAAACAACGGCCGCGACGGAGCCCAGAGCGTCTACCACCTGCACATCCACGTACTGGGCGGCAGGCAGATGCAGTGGCCCCCAGGCTAGGCTTAAGGAGCGGGAAGCGGGTGTGATTCTAGAGGAATTGGCAGAAGTTGTTCAAGATGAATTTTGACGATTTTTATGTTTGTGTTGGGGTATTTTTTGTTGTTTGTTGTTGATTCTTACTTTTTTTTTATCCTTATATCAAAATACTCTGAGAGCATTTTTCAAGAGTTAGTTAAGAAAATGCTGAGATGTCATGCCATGGAAAAATGTTGTTAAATGCCCATAAGTATCTTTTAAGTATCGCGTAATAGAAAGGATTCATGAATTCAACTGTTTTGTTAACTTGATCGACTTGGTTTATTGAACAGATTTATTTTGTAATTTTATTTGTAATTTATTTGGTTTCTGGACACAATTGTTTTCTAATTCATGTGGTTTCTGGACACAATTGTTTTCTAATTCATGTGGTTTCTGGACACAATTGTTTTCTAATTCATGTGGTTTCTGGACACAATTGTTTTCTAATTCATGTGGTTTCTGGGCACAATTGTTTTCTAATTCATTTGGTTTTTCGACACAATTGTTTTCTAATTCATTTGGTTTCTGGGCACAATTGTTTTCTAATTCATTTGGTTTTTCGACACAATTGTTTTCTAATTTTTGTGGTTTCTGGACACAATTGTTTTCTAATTCATTTGGTTTCTGGACACAATTGTTTTCTAATTCATGTGGTTTCTGGACACAATTGTTTTCTAAATCATGTGGTTTCTGATTCAACTGCTTTCTTAACAAATCCAAGACTGTCATTGAATTCATTTGCTTTCTTAACAAGTCCTTTCCCAGCTCATCTCATTCCTGCCCGCCAAAAATGTTGTTGTTCACAGAGAAAGAGGGAGGAAGGAAGGGAACATATGAGGAAGGGAAGGAAGGAAGGAAAACAAAAAAAATATGAATGAAGGAAGGAAGGATAACTTAACATTTTAATTCTATATCATTTTACTTCCCAATGGTTTCTGGCTTCTTTTTTCTTTTTATTAATATGGTGTTCAGATACAATTGGTGTCCAGGTTCAATTGCTCTGTAAACAAATCCAGAGTGTCACTGATTGTACTTGAAAGCAGGTGTGTGTGTGTGTGTGTGTCCATAAATGCCCTTCAGTTCTTACTTTTTTCATCCTTATATCAAAAGTGGATCTTCATGTGCCTGGCCTTCCTTGTCTTGAAATGTTCTCCACAAACATCACACTTGAACTCTCTCAGATCTGGGTGTCCGACATCGTGGCTGTTCAACTCAGAATAACTGGACTGACTATTTATTTATTTTTTTGTTTGAGCACGCTTGGTTTGTTTGTTCGTATTTATTCACTGGATTTCTTGAATTTATTGTTTTTGTGAATGGATTGATGTTTTTTTATTAATTTGGTTTCTGGACACAATTGGTTTCTATATTCAATTGGTGTACAGATGCAATAGGTGTACAGATGCAATAGGTGTACAGATGCAATTGGTGTCCAGATTCAATTGGTGTCCAGATGCAATTGGTGTCCAGATTCAATTGGTGTCCAGATTCAATTGGTGTCCAGATGCAATTGGTGTCCAGATTCAATTGGTGTCCAGATTCAATTGGTGTCCAGGTTCAATTGGTGTCCAGATACAATTGGTGTCCAGATGCAATTGGTGTCCAGATTCAATTGGTGTCCAGATTCAATTGGTGTCCAGGTTCAATTGGTGTCCAGATGCAATTGGTGTCCAGATACAATTGGTGTCCAGATGCAATTGGTGTCCAGATACAATTGGTGTCCAGGTTCAATTGGTGTCCAGGTTCAATTGGTGTCCAGATGCAATTGGTGTCCAGATGCAATTGGTGTCCAGATACAATTGGTGTCCAGATACAATTGGTGTCCAGATGCAATTGGTGTCCAGATACAATTGGTGTCCAGATGCAATTGGTGTCCAGATACAATTGGTGTCCAGATGCAATTGGTGTCCAGATGCAATTGGTGTCCAGATGCAATTGGTGTCCAGATACAATTGGTGTCCAGATTCAATTGGTGTCCAGATTCAATTGGTGTCCAGATTCAATTGGTGTCCAGATTCAATTGGTGTCCAGATTCAACTGGTGTCCAGATTCAATTGGTGTCCAGATTCAATTGGTGTCCAGATTCAATTGGTGTCCAGATTCAATTGGTGTCCAGATGCAATTGGTGTCCAGATTCAATTGGTGTACAGATGCAATAGGTGTACAGATGCAATTGGTGTCCAGATTCAATTGGTGTCCAGATGCAATTGGTGTCCAGATTCAATTGGTGTCCAGATTCAATTGGTGTCCAGATGCAATTGGTGTCCAGATTCAATTGGTGTCCAGATTCAATTGGTGTCCAGGTTCAATTGGTGTCCAGATACAATTGGTGTCCAGATGCAATTGGTGTCCAGATTCAATTGGTGTCCAGATTCAATTGGTGTCCAGATTCAATTGGTGTCCAGATACAATTGGTGTCCAGATACAATTGGTGTCCAGATACAATTGGTGTCCAGATACAATTGGTGTCCAGATACAATTGGTGTCCAGATACAATTGGTGTCCAGATACAATTGGTGTCCAGATACAATTGGTGTCCAGATACAATTGGTGTCCAGATACAATTGGTGTCCAGATACAATTGGTGTCCAGATTCAATTGGTGTCCAGATTCAATTGGTGTCCAGATACAATTGGTGTCCAGATTCAATTGGTGTCCAGATTCAATTGGTGTCCAGATTCAATTGGTGTCCAGATTCAATTGGTGTCCAGATTCAATTGGTGTCCAGATTCAATTGGTGTCCAGATTCAACTGGTGTCCAGATTCAATTGGTGTCCAGATTCAATTGGTGTCCAGATTCAATTGGTGTCCAGATTCAATTGGTGTCCAGATTCAACTGGTGTCCAGATTCAATTGGTGTCCAGATTCAATTGGTGTCCAGATTCAATTGGTGTCCAGATTCAATTGGTGTCCAGATTCAACTGGTGTCCAGATTCAATTGGTGTCCAGATTCAATTGGTGTCCAGATTCAACTGCTCTGTAAACAAATCCAGAGTGTCACCGATTGTACTTGAAAGCTGGAGGTGTGTGTGTGTGTGTGTGTGCCCATAAATGCCCTTCAGTTCATACTTTTTCATCCTTATGTCAAAATACCCCGAGAGCATTTTTCAAGAGTTAGTTAAGAAAATGCTGAGGTGACATTTAGGCCTTGAAATAATGCTGTTAAATGCCCATCAATTCTTCATTTTTCACCCATATGATCAAACTGCATTAAAGCATTTTTCAAGAATTAGTTAAACAATGCTGAGGTCATTTATGCCTTAGAATTATATGAAAAAATGCTCATAAATGCCAGTGAATGATCTTCAAACCTTAATTTTCACCCTTATATATAACAGCATTTGAGCATTTTTTTCATGGGTTTGTTAAAGAAAATGCTGAGCTTTCATTTATGCCTTACAATACTATTAATAAATGCTCATAAATGCTCTTGTCTTTGCCTTTCAGCCTTATAATAGAACAGAACAATAATTTTTTCAAGAGCTAGTTCAAGATAAATGCTGAGATGTCATGCCTTGGAGGAATGCTGAGAAATGCTAGTAAATGTCCATAAATGCTCATCAAATCTTGCTTTTTCACCTTCTTCTTTTATATATAACAGCATAAGAACATTTTTCAAAAGTTCAAGATAAATGTTCAATGACAATTATGTAATGTGTAAAAAAAATGCCGAGAAAAATGCCAGAAATAAATAAGTAAATGCTGATAATTCTTGGTTTAATTCATTCTTTATTTTATTATTATTAAGAGAGATAGAGAGAGAGGTGTTTGCGAGATATTTAAAGGGTGGGGAAGTTTGTGCGTGCGTGTGTGTGTGTGTAGTAGTAGTAGTAGTAGTAGTAGTAGTAATAGCAGTGGTAGTAGTAGTACTAGTAGTGGTAGTAGTAATAGTAGTAGTAGTAGTAGTGGTAGTAGTCAATCATAGTCGTAGTATTTTCTCATGAAGTGGTAGTAGTAATAGTAGTAGTGGTAGTAGTCAATCATAGTCGTAGTATTTTCTCATGACCAAATATAATCTTTTCTATATAATAATAATAACAATAATAGTGATAATAATAATAATGATAATAATAATAACAAGAACAATAATAATAATAATAATAATAATAATAATAATAATAATAATAATGAGAAAATAAATAGAGAGGAATTTCTTGCTAAATTGCCCGTGGGAAAAGAGAGAGAGAGAGAGAGAGAGAGAAGCATTTATGATTTCAATTGTCTGGGTGTAGTTATCTGTGACTCTCTCTCTCTCTCTCTCTTACTTCATTAGCAATCAGCCCGTGGGAATCTCTCTCTCTCTCTCTCTCTCTCTCTCTCTCTCTCTCTCTCTCTCTCTCTCTCTCTCTCTCTCCCTAGCTATGTGGGGCAAATTGTTGAGTCGCTATATCGAGGTTGAAGGTTTTTCGTGTCTACTTTAACGGGGTTCTGTGCCGGGTCAGGAAGGGGGGAGGCGTGGCCACTCCTCTCTCTCTCTCTCTCTCTCTCTCTCTCTCTCTCTCTCTCTCTCTCTCTCTCTCTCTCTCTCTCTCTCTCTCTCTCTCTCTCTCTCTCTCTCTCTCTCTCTCTTTTCATCTTCTTAATCCTCTCTCTCTCTCTCTCTCTCTCTCTCTCTCTCTCTCTCTCTCTCTCTCTCTCTCTCTCTCTCTCTCTCTCTCTCTCTCTCTCTCTCTCTCTAAGCATTTAATAAAAAAATAAAAATCAAAGAGAGAGAGAGAGAGAGAGAGAGAGAGAGAGAGAATACACCGAATAAATTCCTGTATTACAATCTTAGGACCTCTCTCTCTCTCTCTCTCTCTCTCTCTCTCTCTCTCTCTCTCACCGTGACCTGCTCACCACCTCAGTCTCTCCCAGATCGTTGCCGCGAGCACACACACGCACACACGCACACACACATGTACGTCAATTCATCCATGTGCGTTTTTGTGTGTACATGGAAAGCTGTGTGCGTATATAGCGGCCTAGTGTGTACATAAGCCAGCCCTGAGTGCGTCTAAGCCTTGTGTGCGTTTTTTTAGGCCGCTGTGTACGTTTTTAAGAGGTCGTACGTGTGCGTGAAAATCCTCTCATGTACGTTTTTTTGGGGCTGTGTGCGTATTGAAACCCTGTTGTGTGCGTAAATAAGAGTGTTTGTGTGTACGTGTGTAAGTGAAGAAGAGGAAGAGGAACAAGAAGAAGAAGAAGAAGAGGAAGAGGAAGAAGAATGAGAGGAAGGAAGAGGAGAGAGAGGAGGAAGAGAAACAAGCAGTAACACACACACACACACACACACACACACACACACACACACACACACACACACACACACACACACACACACACACACACACACACAGTCATGCAGCAGAAATGGCCCTCCTGTCTTCCTGCTTGTGTTGTAACCTCCTGCTTGGGGCCATAGTAAGCGGTCTCTATGCCACGGTAAGGAAGGGAAGGGAAGGGAAAGGAAGGGAAGGGTAGGAAAGGGAGGGGATGGGTTGGGAAGGGAAGGAAAGGGAAGGGTATGGAAGGGAAGGGATGGGAGGGGAAGGGTATGGAAGGGAAGGGATGGGAGGGGAAGGGTATGGAAGGGAAGGGATGGGTTGGAAAGGGAAGGGCATGGAGGGGAAGGGAAGGGAGGGGATGGGTTGGGACGGGAAGGGAAGGGATAGGAAAGGGAAGGGAAGGGTAGGGATACGAAGGAATGGGACGGGTAGGGAAGGAAAGGGAAGGGAAGGGAAGGGATGGGAGGGGAAGGAAAGGAAAGGGAATAGATAGGATAGGAGGGGATGGGAAGGGAAGGGAAGGGAAGAGAAGGGATCGGAAGGGAAGGAAAGGGAAAGGAAGCGCAGGGAAGGGAAGGGAAGGGATAGGAAGGGAAGGAAAGGGAAAGGATAGGAAGGGAAAGGATAGGAAGGGAAGGGAAGGGAAAGAAGGAAGGGTTCACACACACACACACACACACACACACACACACACACAGGTAACCAAATTTTGTCATTACATAGACTTGGATCCTTTATTAAAAACCTTACCAACTCTCCTTTATATAGAATCAAAACCCTCATAGCTAACCAAACTCCCTTACACACATAGTCTTCAATCCCATACATATACGTAATTAGATGGAGTGCAATGCCTTATAAGTGATCGAATCCTCTATTAATCACTTTATTCTGTATCGATTTAATTATAATATTGTATTGATAGATAGATAGATAGATAGATAGATAGATAGAGCGATAGATAGATAGGTAGATAGATAGATAGGTAGAGCGATTGATAGATAGATAGATAGATAAAGAGGAGGAAGAATTTAAAGTATAGAAAGAGGAAAAGAAGAAGGAGGAGGAGGAGGAGGAGGAGGAACATATATGAGAAGAGAGAAGGGAGGAGGAGGAAAGAAGATGAGCAGAGGGAGAAGAAGAAGAAGAGGAGGAGGAGGAGGAGATAGATACAATAGATTGCATTCCATTGTGTGTGTGTGTGTGTGTGTGCGTGTGTGTGTGTGTGTGTGTTCCCTTCACTTTCCTTCCTTCCTTCCTTCCTTCCTTTCTTCTTCTTCTTCTTCTTCCATTATTTTTTTTTGCTTCGTTGATGATGATAACGCCTCCTCCTCCTCCTCCTCCTCCTCTTCCTCCTCCTCCTCTTCCTCTTCCTCCCACACTTTCTCAAAATGTTTCCACACTGTCTCAGGTGAATTACTCTCTCTCTCTCTCTCTCTCTCTCTCTCTCTCTCTCTCTCTCTCTCTCTCTCTCTCCCATTCTTTTGTTCTATGACGAAATGAAGCGAGATCAAAGGTCGAGAGAGAGAGAGAGAGAGAGAGAGAGAGAGAGAGAGAGAGAGAGAGAGAGAGAGAGAGAGAGAGAGAGAGAGAGAGAAACCGGAAGATAGCTGTTTGCTCTCCTCTTCTTCCTCCACCTGTTCCTCCTCCTCCTCCTCCTCCTCCTCCCAATTATTGAAATGCAAGTTAAGTTACCAAGCAACAAACATACGAACACACAAACAACAACAACAACAACAACAACTACTACTACTACTACTACTACTACTACTACTACATAAATGATACCTCCACCCATGTTTACTCTACTAGTACTACTACTACTACTACTACCACTACTACAACATAAATGATACCTCCACCCATGTTTATTTTCCCGACACATAATCATGGAGGGCTCCATAGCTTGGAGGTCATTAGCCCCAACTCTGTTCGCTAATGACTGTGGCATCCAACCATATCACTAATACTACCTGACACTAAATCACCTATCATCTATTACGTCTAGATCCCCCTTTCCTTCCCTACCCAAGTCACTCCCGACCCACCCTAATGTCACTCTCCACAACTGTGGCTTCATAGTCCATATTGGAGATGGTGGTGGCTTTTGGGCCAGAGTGTCTGGTGCCCCTGAGACATAGGATGGCCGACCTGAGCAGGGAGAACGAGAGGCGACACCTCATCCAGGCGACAACGTGGCTCCTTGGCTGTTGCTTCTTTTCTGAGATTAGTTCCGCGAGGCGTGTGTAGAAGCATTGGGCCCTGGGACCCATCCCGCCGGATGTGGTGAAGACGAGGGGGGTGAAGCTGCCCTGATCCACATGTTGGATTCTTTCACCGTATGCCCTTGTCTTCTCCTGCTCGTTCCTGTGGTGGGCGGCTTGCAGGGGCATCTCACGGTGACAGGCAGCCATCGGGTCGAATATGCGGATGTCCATGAACGCCCGCTGTCCGCGCACCCAGAATCCGCGGGCACTTACATCAACCCGTGCCTCCTGTGAGGTATTGGCTGTCCTGTACCGAAGGTGTTCGCCGTCCAGGGGAAGCAGTGCCGGCTC